>NC_072739.1:100638680-100791625 GCF_026930045.1 Uloborus diversus | reverse complement strand
TGTAGGGTCCCTCTTTACGGAGGCCAGCAGTACATATTTGCAACGTTAAGTCTTAGTGCTGGTTTTTTAATTTTTTTTTTCAACTTTTTGTGCCCTTGGGCCCCTTAAAGATGTGGGCACTTTAAAGAGTTTTAATTAGTATTGAATTTCATTCAATCCTTTTTAAAATATGCATTGATTCAAATAACAAATTTGATTTTGCAATTTTTTTCATAATTTTAATGCAAATTTTAAAAAAAAAAATTGGGGAACCGATTCTAAAAAACTTTGTGAACACCATTAGGAAGATTAGTTAAGAAAATATACAACTAACACTTCAACACTTTGGGTGTTAAAAAATTTATTTATCATTATTGGATAAATCCTAATAGAAATTTGAAATGTAAAATTTTTTTTAATGTAGAATGCCGCACAGAAATAACAATACAACAATTAATTGCTCTTAAACATTTCATAAGAAACGTTAAAATAATTTTGTTATTATGGAAGTAGTTTACTATACAAAGAAGTATCTATTCAAATGTTATTTCACAGAGATTTAGACCTTGTGTACAAAAAGGAATAGCAAAATATTTAACATCTGTTTTCATGCCAAATAAGTAAGATAAGGCATTTTTCAACTTATATAATAGTTTCTTTGATTTATATAAGGCATTATAGGCATAAGGCTCTATTAATAAAGATTTTGATTACGGTCAGCAAAATATTGCTTTCTTTATAAGTCTCAAACATCAACATTTCAAAATAGCAGGAGTTTTTAATAATTTCAAACGAGCATTTCAAAAAAAAAATTAAATATAAAAGAATATCAAAAAGAAACATGTATATAATGTAACAATAAGTAAAATAACAAAGAAAATAATAATCAAAACAAAATATCTTCTCCTCTCGATAATATCGTGAAGCATATTCTACATGCTGAGAATTCTACAAATTAGACACTGAAACTTTTGAAAAAAATCACAGAAAAGTTGAAAAATAAATACTAATATTCTGGAATAAATATTGCAACATTTACATTAAATATTTTTAGAAACAATTTTAAATTAAATAAAAGGACATTAAAGAATCACTAAATGCAGTTGTAAATGAAAAAAACAAAAATTTAAAATGCATTTATAAGACTAATGGTAAAAGCATTCTACTATGATCTCTAAGAGCAAGGACAATTTTTACTTGAGTTCTTCAACAGGAAATTTGCAGCTGATCAAAACGTTACCATAACTCATACTGTTCTTTGTAATATTAAGTTTAACACATAAAAAATAACACTTCTAATATGCTTTTAATGCAAAATTAGTCCAAATAGATGATTTCCTACTGTTTTACCTGAAAAACAAATAAATGAATGATGAATAAATAAAATAAGACCAAAAAAAAAAAAAAAAACTGACAAAAATATTGATTTTTTTCATCCGAAAGAATAGAAATGAACTCCCTGTAAGAATGGTTCAAAATTATACATAACTTATTTTAAGTTCAGCAATGATTTAAAATTTCAAATAATATCTCAATTACATTGGGAAACACAATTTAGCAGATTTCATTTAAACTTTTGAATTTCATTTAACATTTGAATTCAATGTCCACTGCAAGTAAAAAAAGATTCTTACAACTGAATCACTCAAGAAACTAACCACTTTAGAGATTCATAAGATTCTGAAATTGCTTGAGCATATCGAGAACTCGAGAAATGCACGGATCGAGCACTCGATGTCACCGCTTGAGAACTCTATTATTGATAATCAAGAACTAACTCAAAAAGTTATAATCAAGAACTAACTCAAAAAGTAATATTCAAGAACTAACTCAAAAAGTAATAATAAAGAACTAACTCAAAAAGTAATAATAAAGAACTAACTCAAAAAGTAATAATCAAGAACTAACTCAAAATGTAATAATCAAAAACTTAAGAGGTGATACTAGAGTTCTCAAAAATATCTTGACTAATCGAGCGGTTCAATTATGAAAACTTGATCATGACCATCACTAAAACAGTGTTTACCAAAGAGATTATTAAAAGACAAATACAAAAATAAATACTTACTATTCTTCAATATGAGATATCTCAGACAAATCCATTGTTCTTACTGATTCTCTAAATGCTGTTTGCTATGAGAGAAATATTTATGTTTAAAAAGATATTTCAAAGACAATCACAAAACTGTTTAAATACATTCGGATACATCATACTAAATAAATATATGAAAACAATAGTGCTTAGTGATCAGTAAAAGGGGTCGGACTCGAGATTTCAAAAATTTTAGGACACAATTTGGTAAAATTTTAGGACATTTTTAGGGCTTAAATGTAATTTAAAAGCTTGATTTTTGTAGTGGGTGATCAAACATTTCAAATTGAATCTTGAAAACCACAGCAGAATGTATTCAATCTAGCATCCATCAACACAGTGACACATTATGAAGTAGAAATGTTTTATCTTAGACTTGAATCTGGGTTAAATTAAACAGGCAACTTAAAGGAAAATCTTTTAATGAATTTGAGTTTATAATAAGTACAAAAATAAACATTTTATTACAGAAATACACTTTTTGTCTCCCACTTCTTTAGATTTCATGAACTTTAAAAATTTATACTTCTAATAAGTTTGTCCAATTTAAGGTACAAAAAATGAACTACTGGGTTTTCTTTATATAAAAGTAGTACAGATTTTTTGAGCAGGCCAGATATGATAATGAATGATAAGATAATGAAGCAAAATGTAAGTGTACCAGTGTAATTGTAACTTTCATTGAACTTGCAGCTGTATTATATCTAAATTGCCACCTTCATATGAACAAATAAGAAATAATGCAAATAATTAATTTAAGAAATAATGTAATTAAAGAAATAATGTTCAGTAACTAAATACTGCTCAATCAGTCTATCACATACATGCTAAAGAGTTACTGTCTGACCACGGATTGTACAGAAAAGCAAACATCCGGTTTGCAGGCGGAAATGGGCGAATCTATTAGTTTTTAGGGATCTCAGCTTTTGAGGATGGATGTTAGCCTCTAAATTAAGCAGATTTTCATTCAAATAAAAGGAACACACGCAACAAATTTTTACTTTTCTCCCCTCATTCAGTTAGACTCGTCTTAATTGGACGTTTGCCTATTCTATACAATCCGTGGTTGAACAGTAACAACCTCGTTTGAACATGTCGTTAAAAGACATGATCAGTCTAAGCTTTATCAAGCAATTCTCAACTTGCAAGTAATAAAAATCTTCCAACATGGTTGGCGATAATTTAAACCATTGATTAATGTCTAATGCAAAATTATCTTTATGTGGAGCAAAAGTTTTTCAACTGTTTTAAGCATAGCATTATGCACAATATGCAAAGAATAAGTTCCTATGTTAACCAGATTAGGGAGCGACATCTCAGCTACCATGCTTTACATATTTTTCATTTCTTTTCAAGAGGGGAAAAATCAAAAATATCATATCCTTACTTAGTTTCAATACTGATGCTTGCAGAGTAGTGTCTAAACAAAGTAAATATGTATTATGAAAATGGAAGCTGCTCTTGTACTGTGGATTAAACAGATGAGTACAGGGTTCATACTCTATTTGGATGAAAAAATTCCATGACTTTTCCAAGACTTTTTCATGACTTCAATGAAATATTTCATGACCACGTTACACGAAGAGAATAGCACTGTTTAATCTCAACTTGGTAATATTTGGAAAAGAGCATTAGCAAAACATCTATTTGAATGCCACAGCCTCATTGAAGCACTTACTCGTAATTGAAAAAAATGTAAGTGAACACTTAAAAAACTAAACACAATTCTTATTTGTCTTCATCATATAAACTTAAGTAAAGCAAAAATGCAGTGAAGCAAATATGATGATGCTTAAATGTCTGATATTTTTTTAAAAACAGGCAGAATGATATTGAATGGGACAAAGGTTGAATGAATTATCACTAAGTTTCAATAAATTTGCTTCAAAAGTTACCTTTTAGTGTCCCAACAGTGCCTTTAATCATCCACGTAACTTGACAGTATTTTGGTTCTTTAAAGTAAAGTTATAGTTTAGTTCTTTATGTTTCTAAACCAGATCTTTTTTGAAAAAACCATTCAGTAATGAATCAATCTTCTGATTCAAAAGTATATTTGTTTTGTTTACAAATTTGCATATTTTCAAATGCATATAAATTAATAGGTTCAGAAATTCCAGAACACGTTTAATTCCCGACATTGAACGTAGCAGTGGGTCGCATGGATTAGTTTTGCGTGCCGTATGTTGGGCACTACTGTTTTAGAGCATTAGAATTCCTCTTTTTCTGTATTCTATTGCCTGACTTAAGATCTTTATTTCCTAAAACATTCGGCAAATTAAGATAAACTGATAAATTTAATAATAAAGTCCTTACGAGTGATGGAATCGAACTCACATGCAATTGAATTGCTTTTTATTTTGAGTGGGTGTGGCAAAATTAAGAGCATGAAATTTCGCTACTACAGAATATGAAACATAAGAAAAATTGAAAATAACAGAAAATTCAAAATAAGTGATGTCCAGGCAGTAAAATCACATCGCAAAAAATGGCAAGCGGCTGCGACAGAAGTGGATGCAATGAGATTTCAAAATTCAGATTTGATTTTTGGATCGTTCAATTTTCCACTTTTAATAACTTTTATGTGCTATACTGTTGAATCACTCAAGATTTCTAATGCTTCTTTAGCTACTGTTCTTTATTCTCTTTGTCCAGGACATTTTTTCATGACTTGGAATAAATTTCCATGACTTTCAATGAAAATTTCAATTTTCCATGACTTTTCCAAGTCTGAAATTCTGTTATTTTTTTTCCATGACTTTCCAGGATTTCCATGACCCGTACGAACCCTGTGAGTAAGAGAGACTGTTGCTATAAACGGAAACATAAAAAAGAAAACGCGAAGCAATCAACATAAATCATCACCATCTTTATTTTTCAACTCAAGAATATTATTACTGCATCTACTGCACAGTACTATTACAGTGCAGCATTTTATTATTACTGCATACTGTGCGTGCCGTGTTGTTTTATTTTGATCATTCATTTTGTGTATCTTGAAGTATTTTATGTTGAATAAAACACAGGGTGGTGACAGGAACTGTGAAAAAAAGTTCCCTGACTTTTCCCTGATTAAGTTCACCAAATTTCCCTGATTTACGTCACCAATGATAGTGGTTTTCTTTCTTTGCTCTACTTGAAATCCATTGCATGTTTGTATAAAATGCAGTATTTTAAACGTTTTAAGTTGTGTAACTAAAGATATATTTTAAAAAGAAGCTACTTTTTTAATAAAATGGTTAAAAAAACATATCAAGTCAATTTTTTTGGGAGAAAAAACCTACAAAACAGTATATTAATTTTTTCTACAATGGAAATATTATAGAAATTTTTTTTAAAAAAATACTTTGCTTCCAGAAACCACTTACATAAGAATTTTAAGAAACTATTAAAATCTCTTAAAAACATATGTGTATTTATGATATAACTAAAAAGTAATTGAAATTATTTTGAACTAAGTTCTCAAACAGTATAATAATTGTTGCAAGAATAACAAGTAATAGTGAAAAAATCGAAGTACTGTAGTTATTCTTACATAACTAATTGACATATTTATGCAAAACAGATGAAACCATTTGACATCCATTCATAGGGAGCTTTTCTCTAATCAAAAACATAGGTTTTAATGAATGAATACAGTATTTTAACAATAAAAAAATAAATATATTTACTTAAGTACACAAGTTAACTCTATTTCAAATGATTTCAGTATGTGACGAAAAAAAATCTTAGATTATTGCTTTTGTAACAAACAACTTTGAACTGCAAGAAGAAAAAAAAAAGCAATTAATTAATTTCAAAATATATAAAAGAAGTAAGTATGCAACTTGGTTATAAAATTAAAGTATCACTTAAGTCTGAAGAAAAGAAAACCTTTATAATCTGCGGTGACAACAAATAGTATAACGGCAAGTTTTTTCATTGAAAGTTCAATTTTAGCAATTTAATTAAAAACGCGAAGAAGTAATAACTTTTAAGCTTTTATAGTATTAATTCAAAAATCGAAGATTTCTTCTTGAAATCGTGATTGCAATACGCTAATTACTTCAAGACAATGAAATAAAGGCAAAGGAGCTAAGGCATTAATGAAGGCTTCCTCTTTGCCTGTATGGTTGTTCATTTTACATAGCATTGAAAGCGTAAAAGGAAATTTCAAGCTAGGTAAAATAAACAACCTAAAAGACACGAAGCAATCTTAGGAAGTTCATCCTGTTGTTAATAAGTAAGATTCAATACTTTGACGTAGAGGAAAAAAATGCACAAATATACGGCAGTGTATAATCGCACCTCATTAATTTTACTTTCTTTTTGAACAGATAATTGGCGGAAAATGCGTAGGGAATTAGAGAACTTAATTTTGTAAAGCAAAAAAAAAATTTTTCTTCATAAAATCAATTTTCCCTGATTTTTTGTTATTTTTTCAAAATTCCCTGATATTTCCCTGATTAATAAAGTTCCCTGACTTTTCCCTGATCTCCCTGATCTGTAGCCACCCTGAAACAGCTTTTTTTATTTTTTACAGACGGTAAAAATTCAGATTTTTATGTAAGAAACTGTAGTGTATAGTTGAGGAATGCTTTAAATCAGTTTAAGGGGTGTTTAACAATGTCAAAGGAATTTTGTATGTTTCTAAAAAAAATTGTATACGTACATTTTAATACAAGGCGAAATTTCAACTTACACAAGGAGTCTTGGAATCCCTCGTGTAAGTTGGGACTCGACTGTACTTTTGAAAAACTAATAATACACGGAATATGTATGCAGATACATAAATATTAACACATACTTGAAATGGCAAAAGGTTTATTGCAACCTTGAAACAAAAAAAAAGCACAGAATTTTTATGCAGGAGGGTGTTCCACTCCATACCGCTAGACATGTACAAGATCCCTTGCTCAGGTTATTTAGTGATTGCTAAGTCGCCACTTTCATCATACTTGGCCTCCCAGGTCCAAAGATCTAATTCTGTATGATTATTGGCTCTGAAGATACCCGAAGTCAACAGTCTACCGCGATCGATATACATCCATAGGAATGTTAAAAGATAACATCCAACCTCAATGTCTCAACATTTTTTTTTTTCATGGGTACAATAAAACCAAATGTCATTTCAAGCATTGTGTGTCAATTTTTACCCTATCTACATACATTATTCCATGTATTATTATCTTTTCAAATGTTTACTCATTTTCTGAGCAACCGGTAAATTAAGTCTTTATTATGCATTCCACCTGTCTTATGCATATATCAATGTGTGTGAGTGCATTTGTGTTAAACATACTGTGTTTTATGGTTGATGTTAGGGAAAAAATGATATAATGAAATGCAAATCAGAAAGTGGTAGTTAAAAAGTACCAGAGAATACAATTAGCAAAACTTTTCACGAAAAATAAATAAGTAAATAAATAAAAAATAAAACAGACTTCAAAGCTCATTGCAAATTCAAATAAAAAAATTTACTTCTCCACTGTTATTCAAAAGGAGAGTAACAAGAGATGTTGATGAACACCAAGACTGATTCTTCATCACTAAGTTTTGAGGTGGGTTATGACTAGCTCCACTGTCAGAGCTCCAAACCTTAAAAAAATACATAATTAAATAATAAATAAAGAAAAAGAAAAGAAGAAAGAAAAGAAAGAAATTATAAGGTCATTAATTTGTCAGTGTCGAACATGAAATTTGGTTACACCTCGATGCACCAAGTACTGTATCACATATTATAAACTATTTCATTCTACTGTTACAGCTCCCATTTAATGTTTCAAAAAACATTAAACTAAATTTTAGTTTAAAAAAATAATTATAACAAAAAGATTTAATGTTACAAAAAGTTGAATAAAAGTACAAAAATTTTAAACCTTAACATTAAAACTAATGACCACTTTAAAAACTCTACTTACAGTTACTGTCATGTTTGGCTTAATGACAGCAGATCTAGGAAATTTATAAGTCACTTCAGCTTCATCTGTTTTCTGAACTAACTGCCAACTTCCTAAAGAGATTTCCTAAAAATAAACATGCAAAAAATTTAAGCGAGACATCTTTTTAAACAGGGTTTGCCGATATATATCAATCAATATATATCACGATATATATGTGATATTTATTTTGAAAATATCATGATATTTTGATATTTTTGATATTTATTTTTTCCACTACTGTATTTTCAATATAAAAAGCATAATTATCATAGTAAAATTGTTCATTTCTTATTAAATATAACCAACAACTTATGTACTAGATTTTTATGATGTATAATAATACATCATTAATATAACAAAGTAATATAATATTCCTTTTTACTTTCTTCTATATCTAATATATAGAAAGTATTGGATTCGTGCAAATTTTTGAATTTCAAAGGATTTGAACGTTTTGAGGTGTGCTGAGTCCATTTCGACCATTTTTGGAAAATGTCTGTGTGTGTGTGTCATGTCTGTGTGTGACCAGTTTTTTGTGGCCGCTCTACAGCAAAAAATACCACATGAAATCGAACCAAATTTGGTACACATATGTGCTGCTATGTGAACTTGTACCCATTGGTTTTTAGTGCGAATTCCTCCAAGGGGAGTGGGGCAATGGGATGTTTTTTGAGTTTTGCGTGACTGCTATTCCGCAGGAAGTAACTGGTGGAATCAAATAAAATTTGGTCCATATGTTGTCCTTAACAGGTACAGGTGCTGATTCAATTTTGGTGTCAATAGCTCAAATGGGGGTTGAGCTATAGAACGTTTTTTGTCATCAATTGTGACTGCTGTATCTCAAGAAATAATGAACGTAATCAAACAAAAATTTTTCGACAAGTAGCCCTTAGAGGGTATAAGAAATGATTCTATTTTGGCATCAGCAGCTGAAAAAGGGGTGGCGCAATCAAACAATCTTTTTTTCCCATTGTGAGTGCCATATCTCAAGAAGTAATGCTACGTTCAAGATGAAATTTGGAATAAATATGAATCCATATGTAAACAGGTGTTGGTTCAATTTTGGCTCCAATCGCTCCATGGGGGCTGATTTTTTTTTATTTGTGTGAATAAAAATTTATAATTGCAACAATAAGAAAGATAAATCGTAATAGACTGTCGTCTGCGTTTATCTTGTGATTTTAACTGTTGGAAAATAACCAGAAAATCGCGCTGATTTAAAATTTTTAACTGTTGCCATCTTGTGTTTGTTAGCAAATAAATGTTTGTAATTATTTTAAGCAAGGCTTTTAAAATAATTTCCAATTTTCATCAGGGTTGGCAAAAACCCGGGTTTTTTTAAAAAAGCCCATGGACCCAGGGTTTTTTGGGTTTTTTTAAATAAAACCCAAAAAAAAACCAACTAAAGTTGGGTTTTTTTAAAAGAAATGTAGGTTTTCTTGTCTTTTTTTAGGGAAAATGTGGGGTACTTGTAGTATATTGTAGCATAAGTATACGGACATGCAAAAATTATCTTTGGGTAAAATGCTGGAAAACTAGTTAAAATTCAGAGTTTTCTGAAAGAAAAGTATAAAAGACGAAAAAACCCAAGAATGTTAAAGTTTCAGATTTTTTTAATTTTCATTATTACCAATATTTAAGGCAAAGTTACTTCTCGAGTGATAAAATCTTATGTTCATTTTTAATTACTACATTTTTTTTTTTTTTTTTTTTGCATTTTACTTTATAGTATTTCATTTTGTTATGCAAAACTACTGTAGAACCTCAATTAGTTTAAATCCCTTTTTACTGAATTCCAGCTTAATCAAGACATTTCTTTGAATTTTATGTTGCCTGTTTTTCTATTTCTGTGTACAGGGTAAGAAATATTAAACTTTTTTTGTAAAATAATGAAAACCCTGTACCTGTTCTGTTTTCTGTAGACTGTTTGAAAAATCTGTTTATTTCTAAAAAAAATTACCTTGTGTTTATTCGAGATTTGTGACGTGTTGGTTAGCAGAAAATAATTTACATGAAAGCCTTTTAGCTAGATTAGTTTCCTCTGTACAATCTACAAATATTGAGAAAATCAGACGTGACAGGACTTGGTCAAGATAATTTGAGTTATTTATTGACCAGTTAAAGAAAAAAGTTAAATGCATTTATTTAAAATCTTTTTTTTAATGCCGTTAAGAGTTAAGAAATACTATTAAAGCTCAAAATTCATTTTTTGTGTTCATTGTCTGTGGTGAAGAACAAATAAACAAGAAGTTTAAATTGTGAAAGTATTTAAATTAATTTTTTTAAAAACTTCTCGCAAAATTTTAAAAAACCCAAAAGTGGGCTAAATAATGGGTTTTTTTAAATGGGTTTTTTCAAAAAAACCCATTGGGTCCAACCCAATTGGGTCCAATTCGGCCAACCCTGATTTTCATTCATTGCTTTGCTTTTGAGATAAATCGGGAATTGGGATTGTCGTCAAGTTTTGGCATGTGTAATTTTGTTTTTGTTGGGAATGTTGCTTCCTCGTCAAGCATGGGGAAGAATTAGAATTATAAGAAAGACATAGAAGAAAGTTTCATGATAGCCACAACATACTAGTTTACTTGTGTTTTATATTCATAAAATTATTAGCAATGTAACAATTTTAATTCATATTAAAAGTGCCTAATTAATTATTAAAAGATGGTCAGAAAAAAATGTCTCATGGCTGTGCACCGACTAATTCATGTTATTTATCTCTGTAAATCCTATAATTGTTATGATATTATCATATAACTGTAAAAGTAGCTAACAGAAGAAAAATGAGTAAAACAGCACATGCTAAATTGACTCTATTAAAACTGATAAAAAATATTAAGTGCAGTAAGAGTGGTTTGAAGAAGCATTTACTATTTTGAAGACTTGAGTTTGTGTTAATTGAAAATATTGGATATATATCAAAATATTGGATATTTTCGAATTTAAAATTATATAAATATCTAACTTACATGGCGTCGTTCTGAACATTAAAAGCACTGAGAAAAAACAATCCTTTTTGAAGTCTGTTAAAAACAGCTCCATTGGACCAATGTCAGAAATAAATTGACATTAAAAAAAATTCTATTTCTCTGATTTTTTTTTATAACATGTATTTTTATTTATTTAAAATGGAACTTAGCTTTTACTTTTTAACACCTAGAAAATATAGCACAGACGTCATTGTGAAGCACAGACTGATATTAAACGCTTATTTCGATCACAGCACAAGACCTATACTTTAAAATTTAATGAAACAAAGTGTAGGACAAATTGTCAAGAAACATGTGTTATTTTAATTTTAAGCAAAATATTAAGGAAGAAAAAGGTTTATCAGAAATGTTTCTTTTCTTTTTATTTTAATAACGTTTCACTTAGTAGAGGACGAAAACTGAGAAATTCAAATGAAGAATTTCAGAATAAAGCAACAACATTAAACCTTGGCAAAAACAAGAAATTAAAAAAAAACAAATATTACAAAGACTCTACATAAAGTTCACAAAATCAAAGGAAACAAAATGACTTTAAAATAAAGTTATTGCATGCAGGAAAGCCTTAAGACTGCAAATACATACATCATAACCAACAATTAATACACATCAATATACATACTTGTTTTCCTTTATTATGTATTTTCACGTATTTTCCTTTCACACAGTGATCAGAAATATCAATATCACCAGTAGCCCTTGCTTGCACTTGTGTCCCTGAGCCAGTTCGCTCAGTGTCTGTTAAAATACGCCTTTTCTTAGCATATCTTGAAGGTGTAGTTGTAGTAGATTGTGGACTAGAACACCGAGAGCTGGATGGACTTATGTTTAACCTATTCAGCAGAAAAAACAAACAAATAATAATTCTAATGAACATTAATACAATATCATGCACAAAGAATAAAATGGAAATAATTTGTTTCCAGAATATCAATATTTTTCATAACTTATTCCTTTTCTTTCTAAACTTCATTTCGAAACTTTTTCTAATAAACAGATAATCAATTGTAAATAGTGCTCAAGTTAAGAACGCAAAAGGCTGACAAGAGACTATGTAAGCCTAGCAGGGTCCTTGAGAGGGCCTGGTATGCCCCCCCCCCCCCTAAAAATGAGAAAAATATCCCTCAAAACAGCCCTCACTAAAAATTTTAATGGTGCAGTCTGCACCATGACCCCCCCCCTCCCCCAGGTGGGCACCCCTGGTAATACATTGCCCTTAGAAAAATGTGCTGCTGGTTTGCTGAATCTATGACTTTGGCAAGGATGGAATGAAACTTCTTTCAGTTATTTATTCTGAAAAATAGTGTTCTTGTTTTACTTGATTTCTGTTTGATGCATTTACGAACTGCCTCACTGGCTAAAGTGCTGTTACATTAATTCTTCTTTTTAGAACTGGCATACATACCAGCAGTCTTTGAAAGAAACATTAACAGCATACTTTGCTTTGAAAAATAGGAGAAAAAGATTTTGCATAAGAAATTAGGTGAAAAAAGCGTTTCACATATTTTAAGAAAAAGCTTTTCAAAATAAATTTTAATAAATGTAAACTTTCTGATAACTTTTCAAAGGACAACTCTATTTGAAGAAAATTAAATAACTCCAAAATAATACCTATATAAATAAAACAGAATGTGTATGTAAAAGAGAATAACCAATATCTTGCAGACAAAATTAGATTATTGCAAGCATTACAGATATACAGTAATCTATAAAACATTGGTTATTCTCCTTTACTTCTCCTGATAAAATTTGCTGACTTTTCCCTGATTTTCCTGGCTCTGCTGCCACCCTGTTCTAATTTTATTTTATTATTTTTTAGAATGACAATAGGTAGTTTTAATTTATCCTAAGTTCATACAACAATACAACAGTTAAATACAAGTTACTACCGTAAAATCCCGAAAGTAACCCCCCTATCGATTATAGCCCCCCCCCTCTTTTTTTGTGGAAAGTGAAATTATTTTAAAATCCTGAATATACCCCCCCCCCCCCTTTTTTTCACCTGAAAAAAAATCTGATCATCTTCATTTTCCACTCCCTCTAAAAAAAAGGATAACATTTTCTGCTTTACTTGAAAAGCAATTACAGAGGTTTAGTTCTCCCCCCCCCCCTCGCCCCCATGTGCAGGTTTTCTTTTCTAAAAAAAAAGAAAGAAAGAAAACAGAATGATTTGAACAAAAAAGAAAAAAATGGTCTCCACGGTTTATTCCTTCCAAAATGTTGAGACTCCTTTTGATGCAAGGGCGCCTTTTTTTTTTTTGTTGACAGTATTACAGCAGAAATTTATTTGACTGTACTGCTTTTTATTTATTTTAGAAGGAGCGTTTTTGTTCTGACTTGTGAAAATGAACAATCTTCAACACGACGCCATTTTGAAAACGTGGCGCCATTTTGGAAATGCGTTGCTTAAAAAGTAGCGCGAAACTTAAAAATAACCTTTTTTAAAGGCAGAATAAAATAATTGAACGAGTTAATGATCATCAGAAATGTATATTTCACAAAATCAAATAAGAGATTTGTCTCTGTTTGCGTTCGCGAACTTTGCAAAGCTCAGTTTTCGAAATTACGATCTTCGTAACGAATTGGCGGCCGTGATTGCGATTTTTGCTTTTATTCTGAAACAAGAACGTTAAGATTTTGCTTCTTTTACTGTAACCTTATTACATTCAGTACATGATGAATTTTCAAGCGATAAATTATAGGGATTTCGCCAACTAAGGTACAAAATCCTTTCTTTTGAAAAAGATGGCGCCCACATGCAATTTTTTACTACTTGAAAATTAGGACAGGTTTTTATTAATTAATTTCTCACTCTTCATTAATATTAACTCTTATTTACTTATTTCTTTTCTGACTCTAAAATTAATTCTACTAAAAACAATTATTTTGGCTCATTTTTCAAAAAAATCTCGATTATAACCCCCCCCCCTTCTGAAATTAACAAGTTTTGTTTTGAAAATAGGGGGGGTTACTTTCGGGATTTTACGGTACAACCCAAATTCAAATTAAGAAAATCAGAACTGTTTGAACAAAATTTGCCCGAGTCGGGAAAAATGAACGCATGCAAATTAAAAAGAGTAAAAAGCGTTCAAGTCCTGAAGGTGTACCCCAACAAAATTGAGCTTGTTGCCGCATTAAAGAGGGTATGGAAACAGTGTCAGGAGCAATTAATGTTAACAGGTGGTAGAATCCATGTGTGAAAGGATTAAAGCATTGAATCTAGCAAAAAATGACACGTTCTAGTATTGATATTGTTTCTTTTGAAAGTGTTTTTCCCCCTTTAATTTGAATATTCTAAATTTTTGACTCAATGTAAACTCTCATCACAATAAATTTTTGGATTATTCTGTCCAAGATTATTTCTAATTGAGTATATTTGAAATGAAATGCACACTTTAAGGTCTAAGAAAGGTGGCACGTTCATTTTAATACCTAATTTGCACTTATATTTGGTTAGAATCAACTTTTTTCCAAAAAGTGAGAAGTATTCTATTATTTTGAATTTGAGTTGTATAAAGAAATGACAGAAAAGCGATCTCTTGGTAAATGTACAATGTCAAAAAAAATGAGTTTAAGATATCAAACATTTCAACTTCATCATAAAATGAATGAAAATGCTTTCAAAATGTGTAGCAAGCGTAAATATTTTTTACCTTGTTTCTTCTCCTTCAAGCAATTTCCTATATGCTGCTATTTCCAAGTCTAAAGCAACTTTTATATCAAGCAAATCACGATATTCAGACAATTGACGATCCATTTCTTCTTTCAGATGACAAAGTTCTTCATCTTTTGCATTCAGTGCTTCGTTATTCCATTCTCTTTCTTGCTCTAGGAGTTTTTCTAAGTCTTTGATTCTGTTCATTAGAGATGAATTCTAAAAGAATAAAATTGAATGAGCATTTTTTTTTCTTCACACACTAACATATTTGATTAGTTGAAGTAAAAGAACTAGATAGTGATAGATTTCTGTGATAGGTTTTCAATCTGTGGGGTGTGCTTAACCAGCATGGCATAGAATTATTGTAAAAGGAAGGGGACAGGCAACTGGTAACAAATTATTTTTAATGCACACAAAAATATAATAAATAATTAAATTGGTGTCAGAAATAAGAATCGGCAAACAGTCATCATTATAGCATTCAGGTTTGGGCGCCCACACTTGAAATGTTCATTGATATACTTTTTATGGCATTACAGTTTGAGAACATTTCCTCTCAAAAGCATTTGCAACCATCCCATTAACATAATATTAATATCATTAGTGATATATTATTTTTATTTTAACATTTCACCAATGTTGTATTTTAAACATCTGTTTTTCTACAATTTTGTATGTGAACCATAGTTATTCAATGTAAACTATTTTGTTTTTTTACTTTGCTGAAGTTAATGATTATAAATACTTTAATTAATGCAAGTAATATAATTTTAATAAATTAGCTCATAAAGGTTGCATTTTAATTTTGCTGGAAAAATTTTTAGTAGCTATTTAATCCTTTAAGCAGCCCTGACATAAAATTCCTTCACACAGTCTGTATCTAAGAGTGGGATTTTATGTTGCTACCACTTAAAGGGTACCTGTTATACACCTTAAGGTCATCAATATATTTTTTGAAGGGAAGATCAGGTGGTGTGACTGAGAGGTGATTACTATTTCAAACAGTATTAATATGGGGAATGGATGAAACTGGGCATTCAATTGAATCAGAGCTGTAACCAGACTTTTGTTTCAGGGAGGGCTTTACCTACCACATTCCTCGTAAAGTTTATATGATCAATAAAATTTGTTTTCATTCATATATTCTATTTATTTTTGTTACAAATGGTTATTGAAAGCAAATTAAAAAATGACATATCTATTTCATGAAGAAACAAAGCTGATGAATACATAACTTTCTTTTCTCGCTTTTAATAAATCAATAACATCTTGATAGCTCAAAGGAATAGATATATGTACTTATACACGCACATTCAAAGTAATACTTTATAAATTCATATTTTTGGGCAATAATAAAAATATGCTACATATAGAGTTTATACCATTCAAATTTAAAGAATTTAGATGTTCTTCTTAGCGCAAGTTTTCAAAATCTTAAGGAAAGTACCGTATTGTTTTGTAAGAAATTATGTTTGAAAAAAAAAATTATTGCCAATACAGCTCTGAATTTGTGCATTTTTTCAATAATGAAAATAACAAAATAAAATAGCACTATTAATGTTCAGGGTTAGGATTTGAACCCTCAAAACTCATCCCTTGACAATGGTCCTGAATTAAATGTCACTGATAGCAACATTGGATCCATATTTCCCTTAACACCTGAGGATCCTGTGACACAAAGAGCCCCCTAAGAGAAGACTGAAATTTGAGGACTATTTTTTTAAGGGGTATTCTTCAAATAATTAGTAAGAGAGCCTCCAACTTTTTGTTAGTGCAATTACTTTTGAACACCACTATGAAACATAACTTACAAATATTTATACAAAATTTCGTGCATTTTGAAAATATCTCAATTCTTATTAAAATCATTGAGATCAAACTTACAGTACTTTCCAAAGCTGAATTCTTTGAGTTTAGAGTTTCTACTTTTGACTTTAGGGACCTCATTTCATCTCGATATGAAGATGCAAAATCAGAGTTCCTTTCAAGTTTCTTCTGCAAATCAGCAATCTGAAAATATATCATTATTTGCACCATTAATAATTAGCCTATTAGTCTGAAATCTTTTGAATGATCTTTTTATGCCATATCAAATAGATTTTTTTTTTCCGCCCAAAAGTAATTCATAAGAAAATACTTTCCTGTAAAGGAGAAAGACGGTTGTAGGCAAAGTTCTACCAAGGTTTAGTTTGTAGCCACATTTTGTCTTACAAATATTCATGGAAGAGAAAGGAACACTCAATTGACATGTGAATCCCAAATAGTTATTCTCACCACTGGACATGTTTTTCCTTGTGAATATTTAGGACATTTGACATTGAACTTAAGGTTGTGAACATTTAAATTTCAGATTTACATCTCCCCCCCCCCCTGCTCACACACTAACAAATGTAGAATATTTACACTTTGCATTGTAGTCTACAATTTCACACCGTAAAATGAATACCAAATGAACCTACTCAAACTATTGCAGATTTGAGCTACAATTTTTTGGATTTAGGTTTACAATGTCTGATGGTTCAATATTGGAAAAAATAAATGATTCTTATGCAGTGGCTCCAATTCGGAGGGATAACCCCTCCCCCCCCCGCCCCTCCCACTTTTTATGGTTTATTTATTTATTTTATTTTCCAATTTAGGAACCATACCTAGAAATTATTAAAAAAAGCAGAAGTGCCAAAATTTTCAGAATATAACTACTTGTTTTACTTTGTATATCTGTTTATAAAACATTATTTAGCACAAACAGTAACCTTTAGTTTATGTATCCATTGTTTAGATATTAATAAATCAATTGGTTGACTAAAACAAGCAATACTTGCTTCATGAAATAATTTCTAAGTTTTTGTGACATCTCAAAATACTTTGGGGTAAATAATGTAAGTCTAATTCATGTCTAAGTGTTTCTTTGGGGAAAGCTATTGTGCACATAATTCATCAAAATCTTAAGAAAAACATGAGTTAAGTTGTTAAATTTGCATCAATTACTACTCATATGTTTTAAAAACCAGCTTTAGCAAAATTCTGTAATTTTTTTTCTTCACTTTTTTTTGCTGTCGCTAAAAACCCTACAGTTTTTAGTTGTTTCTTTTTTAATCCCCCCCCCCCTTTTTAGTCCTAATCGCCACCTCTGTTCTTATATGTATGCTAAGTGAGTCAAACTAATAGAGTTTTTGTGTATCATTAAATTTGTGTCATTACATCCAATGCTTGATGCAAATTTGCAAAACAATTGCAAGTGAAATTTTTGTTCACTAAAGCTTTGTGTATAACAGAGCTACATCAGAACAAGCATAAGAAAGTTATCAAAATGTCGATGGATAGCAAACCAAGCTAACCAAATGGAAACGATATCAAAAAAAAAAGTAAAATATTGAAGTCCCACTTCAGTCAATAATCAACCCGACTATCACACACTACAAGGTACACTACAAATATTTTTAGTACAAAATTTACACTGTTAAAATCTGGGTGCGTCTGTCTGAAGCTTCATCTCCTCGAGAACCACTGAAAGTTGAACACATAAGAGGTGTTCAAAAAGTTTTAAGTACTACGAGGAAGCCATTTTTTTCCTAGTCCCACCTTTGTAAGACTTTAATTAGCAGATATATCAATAGGAATGCCAATTAACTTTTTTTCAGTCAGTTTGGCTCTAAAAATTGCAGTTTTGTAGCCAAATTTGACAATATACCTGCTAGCACAGAAGGTGAGCTGGTGAGCAAGTTACAGTGAATGGGAATCAGTAAATGGAATGAACAGGGATAGAGTTTCCTAGTAGAACTATTAGCTATAGCCACAGCTGCCAACTTTTGAAAATACAAAATCACAGCAGAGTTTTGCAATGGGGGGGGGGGGGGGCATCGCCGCTGCAGCATATTTAAGCAGTGATGAACTGTCAATAGTATAAAGAACAAAAACAAAGATACTTAACAAACTTCAAATATGATACAGAAATTATTAAAACGGAATTTTAAAAAATTGTATTCTTCACGGAATTTTTGGCAGTTTTTCACCCTTTTTGACCGAAGGTTCAATGATTGGATCAGCGTCGGGATCTAGAAACGAATCCATTTTTACACCATGCAACTTTCCAAGAGCGATGTTTGTTGCGCAGAGACCATCAGAACATGTATAGAAGTTTGATTTTCTGAACTTATGGGTTTAGTTTTGTTGAATGTAATCGCTTTCCCTATTGGTTTAAAAGAAAGAACTGTGCTTACATCTTATTGGAAGAGACATTTGCAGCTTTCCACGGAGTTCGCAAAATCTCTTCTTTAATCCACCATCGGACTTAGGAGAAAGCTTATTGCTATTTAAGAAACATCATTGGATGCTGAAAATCTGCCCTCTATTCTATTTAAAGAGCCGCAGTCTGTTTATCAGGGTCTTCACTACTTTCTCTATGTCTTGCTGTATGTGTGTCCCCATGTTTCGTATTAAACGTATTTGTTTATGTTCAGCTGTCTGAATCTCTGCTTTACACAACCTTTCAACAGCAGAGCGTGGTTAGTTCTAAGTTTTACCCAGCTACTAAATCACTGCAGTAGCGGAGTAACATGGGGGACGAGATAAAATATTCCGTTGAGCCTTTTGACGGAAGGAATTTCTCTCTGTGGAGCAGGAGAATGGAAGCGGTTCTCGCAGCAAAGAATTTAGAGATGTTTTTGGAACGTGAAGCGGATTCTTCGAAAGCTACTGAACTTTTAGCGAGTAAGAAGGCCTATGCCTTGATGTTATCATTTCTTAGTGATAAAGTTTTAGTTTCGCTTTCGGAAGAAAAGACTTGTGCTGAAGTAATTGCAAAATTGAAATCGATCTATGTTCGAGAAGGAGCGGTCA
This sequence comes from Uloborus diversus, assembly GCF_026930045.1. NCBI lineage: Eukaryota > Metazoa > Arthropoda > Arachnida > Araneae > Uloboridae > Uloborus > Uloborus diversus. The sequence goes on along the minus strand of NC_072739.1, from coordinate 100,772,152 downwards.
GTCAGATATTGGTTAGAAAGAGACTTTCAACTTTGAAAATGAAAAAGGACTCATCCATGCAGGAGCATATTGATGAAGTCAACAGGCTCGTTACCCAACTAAAATCATGTGGCGTGAAAGTGAGTGACATGGACAGTATTGTCTATCTTTTGATGTCTCTTCCAGCAGAGTATGACGCATCGAAATCTGCAATAGAAAATCAGCCTTCGGAGAACTTGACTTTAGAGTTTGTTTGCGGTCGTCTTCTGGATGCTGAAGCGCTAATGAGAGATCGTCGAGTCTCGGAGCCCAAATCTTGGAAAACAGAGTCATCAAATGGTGCAGCCTTTTCTACAAATCATCGGGTAGTGTGTAACAAGTGTCGCAAAAGAGGGCACATTGCGAAATTTTGTAGAAGTAACATAGTTTGCTACCAGTGCGGAAGAAAAGGACATTTTAAGAGGAATTGCACAGTCCAGACAGAAAAGAATACTTCATCAAAGGATGGAGCAGTTGCAGTGACTTTCGTTGTTGGCGAAGTAGAACATCGGTCATTTATAGTAGATAGCGGATCTACAGCTCATATGTGTGCACATCGAGAATGGTTTGAGGAGTTAAAACCATCCTCAGGAACTGTGTCATGTGTTGCAAAAACCAGTAAACTGGAAGTAAAAGGAATAGGAACTATTCGCGGTGTATTAGGTGACGGTGTGCAGGAGATCCTGCTCAAAGATGTGTTATATGTTCCAGAACTAAATGGAAACCTCATTTCAGTGAAACAGATACAAAAAGCTGGATACACTGTGAGCTTCAAAAATGACGAAGCAGTTATTGAAAAGGGAAGTACAAACTTCGTTTTGTGCAAGCTGAATTCAAAAGGTCAATATGCAAGTGATTTTGTTCCCTTCATTTCAAATTCCTTTGCTGCAGAAAAAGATGGAGGTGAACTGTGGCATCGCAAGTTAGGACACTCCGGAAACCATGTTCTGAGCAAACTAGGATTACCAATAAGCGAAAAATATTGTGAAAACTGTGTGTTAGCGAAGCAGTCCGCGAACCCTATAGGAATAAGAAACCGAAGAAGAGAAAAAGCTCCCATGATGACAATCCATTCTGACCTATGCGGTCCGGTCAACCCACCATCTCAAGCGGGTGAAAGGTATGTGTTAACATTAGTTAATGATTATTCTCGTTTTTGTGAAGTTCGTCTTCTTAAAAAGAAAAGTGATGTTCCCGTGGAAATCAAAAAGTTTCTCAAATTGAATGAAAGCGTTCGAAAAATTCGTTGTAACAATGCCCAGGAATATGTTTCAGGTGAATTTAAAGTGATAGCAAATAAACTTGGAGTTACGATAGATCCCTGCCCCCTTTATACTCACGAATTGAACGGAATTTCAGAGCGGATGAACAGATCACTTTTTGATAAAGCCCGTGCACTTTTATATGATGCAAATTTACCTAAGAACTGTTGGGGATATGCTATTCAAGTTGCAGCATATATTCATAACAGAATCCCTAGTTCAAGCATAAATGAAATGTCACCCTTTGAACTAAAATATTCCCAGAAACCAGATTTAAATCAAATTAAATTATTTGGTTGTGATGCTTATGCCAAAATTCCTGATACTCGCAGACAAAAATTAGATCCGAAATCTAAACGAATGATCTTCATTGGATATTCTAGCATGGGATATCGATTAATGGATCCTGATACGCACAGAGTTATTGTGTCACGTAATGTTCGCTTCAATGAAAATAAAGTATATGTGCAAGATAGAAGTAATTCACCAGACGAGCTCCCGAAAAGAGAAGAAAAATACGAGGAAAAACACGACAGAAATGTAAATAAAGAGTTACGAGAAAACGAAACCAATGTAAAGCAAGAAGTTCCGGCAGATACACCCCGACGATCAGAAAGAAAAAGTAAAACGCCAGAACGATTTGAAGCAATGTACACGTCAAAAGAGACGTTGACCTTTCATGACATCTCAAAACTACCGGAAGAACAACAAGCCCAGTGGAAAGTCGCGATGGGGGAAGAATTGCGCTCCATCCAGATAAACAAAACTTGGGAACTGGTAGATCTCCCTGATAACGCGACCCCCATAAAGTGTAAGTGGGTGTTTAGGAAGAAAAGAGACGGAACTCTCAAAGCCGCAAGGGGAGACCAGCAGAAGGAATACGTAAAAACTTATTCGCCAGTCATTGGAATGCCTTGTTTACGATTAGTTCTTGTTTCGATTCTTCAAGAGGATTTAAAGGCTTATGTGATGGATGTGAAAACAGCTTTTCTGAATGGTGAGTTGCAAGAAATTGTTTTTATGGAACAACCGCAAGGATTCAACGATTCATCTGGCAGAGTATGCAAATTAAATAAAAGTTTATACGGATTAAAACAAGCTCCTAGACAATGGTTCTTCGATTTCCGCAATTTATGTTGAAAATTAATTTTAAGCAGTTAAACTCGGAACCGTGTATTTTCATCAGAATTGTGAATGGAAGAAAAATAATAATTTGTTTATATGTTGATGATATTCTTATCGCTGGATCAGATGATTCGGAAATAATGATTGTGATTAAACTTCTTCAAAATGAATTTCAGATGTCCAAACTCGAACCAGCTTCTGAATTTTTAGGAATTCGTTTGGAATTTACGTCTACTAAATTAGTGCCAGATCAAAAGGAGTATATTCTTAAACTATTGAAGAGATTTAACATGAGTGAGTGCAAGCCGAGTGCAACACCTTTAGAAGCAAAGTCAACTCCAGCTGACTTTGAGGAAGGAACTATCTTCAAAGGACCTTACCGTGAACTAGTTGGATCTTTATTGTATCTTGCGATGACAACACGACCCGATATACTGTTCGCTGTGAACTGTCTCAGTCAATTGCAGGAGAATCCAACAGAATCGGCTTGGAATGGACTTAAAAGAATTCTGCGATACTTAAAAGGTACATTGGATTATAAAATTGTGTATAGTAAGTGTTGTGACTCTACTGTTGATTTATCTATGTATGTTGATTCAGATTGGGCATCAGATCCGCGTGATCGCAAATCAGTTTCAGGTTACGTTATTTTTTATAAAAAGTGTCCAATTTTATGGAGCGTGAAGAAACAAAGTTCAATAGCTGTTTCTTCTACTGAAGCTGAGGTACTTGCAGTTGGTAAGTCTTTATTAGATCTAGTGTATTATAAAAATATTGCATGTGAATTTCTTACTGTAAATAACATTGTCATATATGAAGATAATCAGTCTGCAATCAAATGTATAACTAATGAAAATAGTTCTGGTAGATTGAAACATATTGATGTTAAGTTAAAGTTTATTAGAAATATTTTAAATGTTGAAAATATATATATTGAATATGTTTCTACTGATAAACAAATTGCTGATATGTTTACTAAGGCTCTTCCTAAATTTAAATTGCATGAACTTATGTCATTGTGTTGTTTAGTAATAAGCGATTAAGGGCGGGTGTTGAATGTAATCGCTTTCCCTATTGGTTAAAAGAAAGAACTGTGCTTACATCTTATTGGAAGAGACATTGCAGCTTTCCACGGAGTTCGCAAAATCTCTTCTTTAATCCACCATCGGACTTAGGAGAAAGCTTATTGCTATTTAAGAAACATCATTGGATGCTGAAAATCTGCCCTCTATTCTATTTAAAGAGCCGCAGTCTGTTTATCAGGGTCTTCACTACTTTCTCTATGTCTTGCTGTATGTGTGTCCCCATGTTTCGTATTAAACGTACAGTGAAACCTCCGAATAGCGGACAGTCAAGGGACCAGAAGTTTTGTCCGTTATTGGGAGGTGTCCGCTATTAGGAGGAACTACTTAATTTACCTTTTTCAAAGTGGGCTGTTGTTCCCTTTGTAGAACACAATCGAAACAATTGCGAAAGGTTTACTACATTTTACATCAAGTGTAATTAATCTGTTTTTTATTAAAGGTATACTGACAGCACACACTTGTCTTAAAAAGCATTTAATCAATTAAAGTAATCAGTTAAAACAGTTTGACATCTCTTTTTTGCATTACCAACGGCGGCGATTCGGCGGAGCAACCCACGTCCCCCCCCCTAAAAAAACTTTTAATGGTTAATTTATTTATTTTATCTCGAGTATCGATGATTGACAGTTTGCATGATTGACAGTTTTCAATTTGTCCTTGAATATGGGCAAATCTTTTTCATATATAAAAATTAAACAACCCAACGAAACCACGGTGCCATAAAACCGACTACTACCGGCGCCGGTCAGCTCAATTGCATCTCCCGAGAGCCCCAGTTAGAAAAAGCGCCCAGTTTCCTCTTTTTTATCTTAACTTTTGAATAGTTATTGTGTACAAAATTCATTAAAATCTTAAGAAAAACGTACGTTAATTGTTAGACTGGTATCAGTTTTCACTGCTTCAATACTCTCAAAACTAGCCGTTACAAAAATATGACTTTTTTTTTTCCTTTTTCATTTTTTGCTGCCCGCAAAAAGTACCATGCCTTTAAGTTCTTTTTTTTTTCTGCCCCAACTTTTAAGCCCCAATCGCTGCCTCTGCCCATTACCAGCCTTTTAATTCCAAATTCCAAGAAACAGTGATAAGGAAATGACAGGTGGGGGGGGGGGTGGAATATCAGTTGTGGAGGATGAAAAGCTTTGTAAGTAAGGCAAGCAGATACTAAGATATTCTGTGAAAAGAAAAAAAAAACGGAAGTTCTACGATCGCAAGGGAAATTTTTTGTGAAATAACTGTCCGTTATTCGAAGTGTCCGTTATTCAGAGTGAATTACATGGAATAGCTCATATTGAGGGACTGGGACTTGCAAAAATGTCCGTTAATTAGAGGTGTCCGTTATTCGGGAGTGTCCGTTAAGGGAGGTTTCACTGTATTTGTTTATGTTCAGCTGTCTGAATCGCTGCTTTACACAACCTTTCAACAAGTTTTCATGCTTCTTTTTTCTTTTTGCGTTCTTGAGATTGTAAATTAAAAAAATAGAAAATCGTAATTTTCGGACCTGCTTTTGTAGCATCAAAGTTTAAAGCTGTAATTCGTAGAAACTACGATTTTTTCGTAGCAGTTGGCAGCTCTAGCCTCTTCATGCTACATACATCCACTTCAGCCCATCAATCAATAATGCTGAAGGTGTTTCTTAACTGATTACTCATGCCATCATCAAGGTGATTAATGATCAACCCCAGATGCCATTGATTCCAGAAATAATTTCAATTACCATAATCCAGAGGCAGAACATGAGAGGATAATTGAGGCGGTCAGAGCTTAAGTCCATAAATTGCAGTTCTGAGATAAATATCAAGATTACAGTTAACTGACACTAATCGAATTCGAAAGTAATTTAGACAAAAAAATTTCTTTTATTGATACAGTATATAACCAACTTGAACATTAATTATAATTTGAAAATTCAAGAATATTAATTTATGCAGCAATTCAATTTTCAATTGAAAACAGTTTTGGAATTGATATATTTTAGACCTGAGAACCTCAATTATCCTCCCTCTCCCTCTAATAAGCACTAATCCTTCATGACTTTTCTTTGGTAAATTATTAACTTTGTCTCACAAAATATGCCTCTTTCAAAACATTTTTTAGGCTTAGTTTTTGTCACATGTTTTGGCATAGGAGCTTTATATACTAAAACATTAAAGCATATAAAATTGAAAATATACCTTAGTTTCATACAAAGTTTCTATATCATTCTTATTCATTTGCAGCTGGGTTTCATACTGTTCTCTCAGATCACGCAAAGTATCAGCTAATTTCTGCTCATAGCTTTCAGCTATTTGGCTATTAAGTTCTGATATTTCAGTTTCCTTCAAATGTCTTGTTTCAGTGATTTCCTAAAAAGTAATAAACAGTATTTCAAACAGGTTTCGTAAGATTTACGAATCGAAAAAAAATTACACAGAGGAAATAACTAGTTTAGTATTTATATACATATATTAATAAAAGCTTTTAAAATAAAAATACTGGTAAAAAATATATAAAAGGAGAAAGAAAACAATTTTCATCACAGCAGTATGGGATTTTGGTATAAGCATATGGTCCACATGGGAAAACCACAACTAGCAAACTAACTTTAATTAATTTTTAACATAATACTAACAGCACATAGCATGATGTAACCTGTAAAATAATTTTATTTGTTTACCTCTTAAAAAGACTCCAGGCTCTTTTTTCACTACATCTTTTTTGCACACAAACACAATTCCAATAACATATTTTATCTTTATAAAAATCTATTTACAAAAATAACATTGAAATACTTGACTTAAATTTTACAGTAAAAGTGGCAGCATCAACAGCTTTAGCTTTTTTTTTTGCTTTCTTTTAAATTGTCCTGTAATTTTATGACATCTGGCAACTCACACTGAAAAAATTGTGGAATCTTTCAATACTTTTTATCTAAATATTAAATTAAATTTTTAAAAAATGTCATTACATTTTATAGCAATACTTTTTTTTTTTTTTAAAATCTAAATTAAAGCACCGTTTTGGAAATTAAATCAGGATTGAAAATGTATTTCATTGAAACTGATATTTTGCCATATTGGTATTCATTGTAACAGAGCTTCATAGTACTATATTAAGTTTTTTATTGGAAACTGAAAGACTTTGCGCTGGGAAATGTAAATGAAATACATTTTTATCTATGTTATGAATACAAAATTGACTAGCAGTAACAGGCTGTAGGCACAGGTAGACTGGTCCTGGCCAGGTTTATCAATCGTTACTGAAGATGGGAAACCCTTATTAAATGCAAGTGTAGGAAAGTAAAAATCATTAAAATATAAATTTCATGAACTTAATATGATAAGCAATAAATTCACAATTAAATTTATTCTATTTTGGGCAAAAGAATAAATTAAGAAACTAAATCTTTTCATTTGACATGCATACTTACACGTTGATAAACAGATTCTTTGAATGACAATTCTTCTTTAGCACTCTGCAGTCTATTTTCCATATCTACTCGTGCTATTGTTTCCCTATCCAAATCTTTCTTCAGTTTATTCACTTGCTGAGTTAGATTCTCATTTTCACCTAAGGCTTCCTATAAAATAAAATGGTTTTGAATTATTTTCAGCAATATCAGTAACAATAAAAATAAATAATTAAAATACAACTTTTGAAAAACAAATGTTTAGGCTTGTGTGAATAGCAATGCAATTCAATACATTTTGCAGTGAAATAACAAAACTAAGTTAAGAACTAAACAGAATACTCATTTAAAAAATTGCTTGGTAACAATAATGCGAAATATACAGCTTGTTCCGGGTTAAACCTGAATGACCTCTATTTTAGCATCAGTTAGTCTTAGATGCATACTTCCAGTTACAAAAATGGTCAAAATAAGGTGCAGAGTTAATATATTGAAAGTTTGAAGCAAAAAAGAAAATTAGCGAAAAAATACAAAATTTAACTTTTTATACGGCCCTAGATCCCCTAACTGCATTACTGAAATATAGGGAAATAAAATCCATCGGAAAATAATTATTAATTACTTTCAAGAGCAAGTGATATAAATGAATTAATTACTAAACCACAGAAACAGTTCAGTTAAATATATTAAACAAGTTTTTCACATTTAGAACTGAATGAAAAAGAAAGCCAACAACTTTTGATTTTAAACAGAGTTTTTTTCCCAGACATAAAACCTCTAAATCTCAAAACATTCTCTACTTTGAAACAAAAATTCCTTGTACTGTAACAATTTCTTTAGTTAGGTAAGGACAAGAACATTTGAGAAAGTTTTCCCGTAAAATCTTGATCACTTCAAAACTATTAATGATATTATGCTCATTTCTGTTCTTATATCACAATAATACAATAAAACAATTTTGTCTTGGGATTAAATTTACTCACCCATAGTAATTCTAACCAGATATAAACAGACATTCAAATTAATACACCTTTATCACCAAAACCATGGCTGTCCAACTGGCGGCCCGCCAACACATATTGTGCGGCCCGCCAACTTCTTATTCAGCGTATTTCTTTTTCGACATTTTATGGTATCAAGGAACATCCGAGACTACCATTCTTTATCAAGCTGGAGTTCCCAAAATTTCCCCTTGATCGGGAATTGGAGCAAAGGCTGGCAGATGACATTGATGGGAACCCTAAGAGGTTTTTTGCTTACGCTAATTCTGGGAAAGCTCGAAACAGTCAAATTGGGCCTTTGGTTGATGAGTATGGAAATTTAATCCAAAACGATAGGGATATTGCAAATGTTCTAAATAACTTTTTTTCCAGTGTGTTTAACGATAACTGTATCTCAACAGTTGACACTAACAAGACACAAGCTATTATACAGCTTGAGGATTTGGTATTTTCCAGGGAGGAGGTTTTATTTCATTTGAAAAAGATTAAAGCAACTAAAGCTCCGGGACCAGATAATATTTATCCAAAAATTTTAGTTGAATGAATGTGCAGAGGAATTAGTGGATGTTATTTTGAATATTTTCAATGCTTCTTATAACTTGGGGATGGTGCCAGAGGACTGGAAGCTGGCTAACATAACGCCACTCTTCAAGAAGGGGTCTAAAGGTATTGCTGGGAATTATAGACCTGTAAGTTTGACTTCGGTGATTTGTAAGATTTTCGAAACTTTGATCAAAATTAAGATCATGATGCTCTTAGAGACTAATAGTCTGTTGACTAGTTTGCAGTATGGTTTCAGGAAAGGTAAATCCTGTACTACTAATTTATTGCATTTCTATGACAAGGTTACCTCAGCTTTAGATAACAAAAAATGTGTGGATGTTGTTTATATTGATTTTCAAAAAGCTTTTGACAAGGTACCGCATGTTGCTCTTCTCAGCAAGTTAGCTGACATTGGAATAGGAGGAAAAACTTTACTTTGGGTTAGAAATTGGCTTATTGGTAGGAAGCAAAGAGTAGTTGTGAGAGGAAATCATTCTAATTGGAGTGATGTTTTAAGTGGGGTTCCTCAGGGATCAGTTTTAGGGCCTCTTTTGTTTATTATATTTATGAATGACATCAATGAAAATATTTCTGGAAGCATGAATTGTTTTGCTGACGATGTAAAAGTTATGGGGATTGTCGAAAATGAAGAACAAGTAAAACAGCTGCAAGAGGATTTAGATCATATTACTAAGTGGGCAGATAAATGGGGTATGGCAGTTAATGTAGGGAAATGTCAAGTGCTACACTTAGGTCATGGAAATAAGCGTACGAGATATCGTTTACAGGGTTCAGTCATAAATCAGGCAGAAAATGTTATGGATCTGGGTGTCTTTATAAATCAGGACTTCAAGTTTAGTCAACAGTGCAGTATTGCTAGTAAAAAAGCCAACAAAATGCTTGGGTTCATCAATAGATCTATTTCAAACAAATCTAAGAAAGTTCTTCTGCCTTTATATAGGAGTTTAGTAAGACCTCATTTGGAGTATGCTGTTCAGTTTTGGTCGCCTTATCTGAAGAAAGATATTTTTGTATTGGAAAGGGTTCAAAGAAGGGTAACTAAATTAGTAAGGGGACTCTCAGATTTAGATTATGATACCAGACTTAATAGGCTTAACATGTACAGCCTGGAGCAAAGGAGAGTCAGAGGGGACATGATTCAGTTATTTAAATTTATCAAAATGAAAGATGTAAATGGATTAAATTTTTGCGGGAAAAGCAGAACAAGGGGTCATTGTTTTAAGCTATTTAAATCTCAGGCTAACTTGGAAATCAGGAAAAACTACTACTTTAGCAGGGTCGTGGACACTTGGAATAGCTTACCGGAAGAGGCGGTAATGAGCAAGGGAGTGGATAGCTTTAAGAGGGCCATTGATCTTCATTGGGGACTAATTAATTGACTAGGACCAGCCTAGCTGGGCCCAGAGCCTGTTGCTGGTCGTCACATTTGTATTTGTATTTGTACTTTTACTCCTTTCATTGTGTTGGGGGAAAAAGGTACAGGACATCTCCAGGTCAAGCTCAAGCAGTCCAAGTGCACGCTGTGTTCAAATGAATTCCTAGAAACAGTATTGCCTCGCATTGGCGGGAGGAGACAGGGAGGGAAGAGAGAAAGTTTTTAGATAAGCAAAACCTGCCTGCAAATGGTTAAAAATAGAGACCCCCTCACTGATTCTACAGACTTTGTTGACCTGAAAAAGAAATTGGAAATTTGCTCTCGTCACTACCATGTTTGGGAACACATATTTATGAGAAAGTACTTTTTCGCCGATGAACTTTATCAATGAACTTTATCAAGGATTTTTATCAAGGAATCTTCACAGGAGCTCTCTCTCTCTCCGACAGTTCATTGATAGACAATTCTTCTGCTGGCAACGACAAACATTAATGTTTGCACTTCTGCCCTTGCAGATCGGCCTCAGCTTTCCCATTAAAATTTTAACAAACTGTTTTATAATCCTTCTCTTTCATTGTTTTGTAAATAAAAAAAACCTATTAATTGTTATTGTATAAGAGGTAAGAGGTTTTTGTTCAACTTTTTCAAACTGCGCCCCGCCAAGTGATTAGTGACCGGAATTCTGGCCCGTGGGCTCTTTCAAGTTCCCCACAGAAAACTTAAATTTTTTTCAAAGACTTTAAATTCGAAAAATATTCGAGGAACAGCTACCTAACCTCTCCTTCTCCTCTAACTGGTACTAATATAGCCTAAAGTGAGTTTTGGAAACTTTATTTTCAAAGTATTTCCAGCACAGAACTTCCACATTCCCTCCTTGGTGTAGTGGCGGATCCAGCCGATTGTTTTGGGAGGGGCCATCCGAAATTTTTGAACGAACTCCAAACTCTCTAGAAATTTTATTAAAATAAAGTTTTAAAAACTCAATTTTCGGGGTATCGAGACATTAGGTGATTGGGTGGACTTAGGAATCTCCCTCGAAAATGTTTCAAAATTTGAATTTCCGAGTAATTTTTGAAAATTAGGAAACTAAAAACGCATTTTGTCTATTTTTGATGATGTACGGAGAAAGGTCTGGTTTCGGGCGCTGGCCTCAAAATACGTTTTGAAAATAAAGCTTTGAAACCAAAATATTCTGTCATTATTTATTGAGAAGTTAGAAGAGGAGAGGTGCTCTTCTCTAGCTCTTCAGCTGTCCAGCCTAAAAATGCACCTTTAGGTAATGTTTGCTTACATTAAAGGAAGTGTGAAGGTGCTTAGAATCCTTCCTTCCTGGAAATATTTTGCCTTTGAGGTCTAAAATTTCGATTTTTAACTATATTTATATATATTTTAGAAAGGGATGGAAGATTCGTGAGCTCCTCCAAAAACCTCCTTTTAAAGCTCTCATCACGATATAAACTTGGGAGGGAAAGGGTCGTATCAAAAGCCGTTTGTAATTGAAGTTCAAAAAAATTTCTTTTAAGTTGCTTTTAAGTAAGTTAAGTGATAAGGGCTGGATAAGCTAGTTTCCGTTGACATTTTTTTCCGAATAAAAGACTTAAAATGCAATTTTTTGCTACATAAGGCTTTGTGAAAACGCATGGGAAAAGGAGGTTCTCTCCCCAGTTTCGAAATTAAAGCCATAAAAACGAAAATTTAGGCTTTCTTTCGTCTTGTGAACAATAGGTATACTCAAAGCCCGACTAACTAAAAGTGAGGCCCAAGGCCCACAATAATTTTAAATAGGACTCGACCGATGCATCGGCCTGGCCGATGCATCGGCGCCGATGGTTCAATAATTTAGCCATCGGCATCGGCGGCCGATGCTAACTTGCAGGAAACATCGGCCCATCGGCCTTAAAATACATCAAAAAGCCGATGGAATAAGCCGATGTTTTTTTTTTTTAAAGGACCTTTGCTGTTTTTACTCTTTAATACAAAGTAAAGGGAGTTTTTGATTTTTGGGAGTTTAAAACTGTTTACTTAAATTTCAGTATGAATTTCTATTTTAGTCACCTCTGAAAGAGTTTTTAATACTACATTCAGGTACCAAACAAGTTAATTATTGCGTTGTGTTTCTTGCAGTTGGATGTACGTATATATCTCTCATAAGTCATAACTCAAAGATGGTAAGCTGTAGCAGGTTAAGTTTTCGCCTGTGGGGTGTGCGTACGTTCTAGTTGTGCGCTTCCCTTTTTGTCTTCGATTGGGTGTTCTGAAAAGCCGGTTTACTCCTTTTTTGTAGCTATTAATTACTTATTTCAATGTAAAACTAATATAGTGTCTCAGACTGACGATCATTTGGTGATACATTGTCGCATTGGAAACCATGGAAACAAGTATGAGATGGCAAAACCGGTTTTTGTGTCATTTTGGTAGATTCCCGTTGAACCGACGGTAATTTTTAATTTTTCGATATTTTTATTATGAATCACATTAATGCAGTCTTTTCTGTATCGCTTCGGCGGAGCTACAAGTTTGGGGCCCATCGAAATACATTTTGGGGCCGCATTTCTCTATCACAGAAGTTGTAAAACATTTATCATAAGCATTTTTGTAACTCCGACGGTGTCCCTATAGTTATGGGGCCTTTCGTGCAGTTGCAACATTTGCTATATTTTAAATCCGCCACTGCACGTCAAAACAAACTTGGGTGCAAGTTTAAAAAGGATTTTTCAGCTCCATTTTTATGATTATTTTGAACTCGATTTTTTACGACTATTTTTTGAATTTCCGAGAACACTTGCGTGCCCCTCCTCCCACTACCTCAATTTCTGAAATTAAACTCTAGTTGTACTTCTGAGTTCTTTAAATTAACAATATTTAGATATTTTTTTATTCAAACTTTATCTATTGTTTAGAAAGAATTTAGAGCATTAATGTAAGAAATTGATTAAAGACGTTATGAATGGTAACATAATTCGAAAATGAAAGGAACTTTTGAATTTTTTCTTCGGAAGTGCTGAAGTAGATTCAGAAACTCTTCCGAGGCGTTGGTGGTAGCGGTTCTGTATTAAGCAAATGAGGCCTAAGTTGGGGCCGAAGTGTGAGTTACTCCAAAATCAGAGGGTGACCCCCCCCCCCCCAAACCATCCCTCGTCGTTTCAAGCATTTCTTAAATATTTAGAGCGATTATTTATTTTGGTCAAGAAATGTCATTTTGCGTATTTCTCATACTTGTTTCACCTATATTTCGTAATGCGACTTCTTTTTTGCATCATTAATAGCGATCGATTTTTTTTCTGTTGTGAGTAACGATTTTTATGTATTTATATAAAATCAATGAATCAGTTATTTTCGTTTTTTATAGAAAAGTTTCAAGGATTTTTTATTATGCATTTTTTTAAAAAAATTTCAGAAAATTATTGTTAAATTTAAAAATTTAATTTGAACTTGTTTGTAAAGCTTCATAAAAGATTAAACAATCAAATTGTTCAATATTATGTGTGCAAACATCATATCAAGTAGTATATTTATTTCGGTTATTAACTTGGTGTAAATATTGAGTTTTTTTTTTTTTTTTTTTTTTTGTAGCTGCGTTTTAAGAACCTCGCTCTTTTCATGGCTATTTCGTTTTTCAGCAAAATGTATGTCACTATGATAGCTTTTATGAAAAATGCAAACTTTTCTATTCATAAATTTTAAATAAGTACAAAAATATTCCTATTATGATTTAATATTGTAATTTATCTGATACCTTTTTTGTTTAATTTGATGACTAAAAAATGTCTACGTGCAATCTTTCCACTTTAATTGCGTAATTTGTTGACGGTTTCATAGTTTTATTCTTATTATTTTTTTATTTTTTTTTATTGTTATTATTATTTTTTTTTTGAATGATTAAATAACATAATTTAATGTTTTAAAACTATTTTTAGTGTACCTAAATCCATACATTATTACAATATTACTGAAATCTTCGTTATATGTTCAATTTAAAAAAAAAATCTATTGGTTATTAAACAGTCTCTTTGTTTTTCTTCCTTTTTTTTTCATTCTTTTCTTTACTTTTTTTTTTTTTTTTGGCTGTTGTTCTTTCTCTTTCATCACACAGCAGTCAAAAAAGGAGAAGCATAACTACACCCTATACAGATTGTACGTGATACGATCCCAAAAGTTCGGGAACAAGCTGCATAGAACCTTAGTCAAAATAGTTCACATTGCCGAAGCACGTTCACCTTTAAAAAGTCACCTTGAGGGACTATGTACTTCTGCCAGTGTTCATGAAACTTCTGGAATCAGTCCTGGAAGCCGTTTTTCGCTACCTTCTATGATGCAGCTTTATCTTCTCCTGACGGAAGAAAGCGACGTCCATGCAAATGTTTTTTTTTTTTTTTGGCTGGGAACAAGTAAAAGTCACTCGGAGCTAAGCCTCAACATGAAACTTGCCTTCTTCCCCACAATGAAGTTTAAGCAGCGCAAGAGGCCTTACAGGAGGTTGCGAAAAATGTCTTCCACAGGAGTGCTTCTAAAAGCTATACGAACGTTGGCAGAAGTGCATAGTCGTCCAAGGTGACTATTTTGTTGATAGATGTGCTTCGGTAATTTGAATTATTTAGGGTAAGGTTTTATACAACTTGTCCCTGAACTTTTAGATCATACTGCGTACGTATGTGCTTTTAACATACTATTTCATAACGTTTTTGAGTGACGCAAGTTTACGCGAGAATTTGCGATAATTAACTAAGGAGGCGTTCAAAATGGATATTTCGGTCATCTATATGTTCTTAAGTACATATGCATGTACAAATGTGCCGGAAAAACTTTATGAAATTTAAATTGGGTGATCGTAAAATAGAAATTTAGGTCGATTTTTTTTTTTTTTTTTGTGATTATACCATTCCTTATTCGTAGAAAGGAAGTAAAGTGAAATGAATAAATGATCCTTTAAATCCCTGATAATCTTATTAATTTATTTCTGTTTGATTTTTTTTCCATCGGCCAACGGCATCGGCCATCGGCAATCGGCCATTTGGAGGAAAACAATCGGCCATCGGCCATCTTTGAACAATCGGTCAACAATCGGCATCGGCCCATCGGCCAAAAAATGCCATCGGTCGAGCCCTAATTTTAAAGGGCCCCAGAAGACTATTATTTTAAAAATATATGTATTTTTTGTCTAGTTGTAATGGCTATGCATAATTCTTTAAGTAATTTGGGGCCCCTTAGGAAGAGGGAACCCCAGGCCCAGGCCTAGTAAGCGTGTGCGGTAATCAAGCCCTGGGTATATTCTGAGAACAGCATCATTTAGAGATCGTCCAAATGTCTGTAGTTGGAATCAAGAAATGATGTAAAAGGTGGAGAAAAATTTTGGAAATAAAAGTTTTGTTTTGAGGATAGGGATCTAATTTATCTCCCAATTAAGGCCTATACTTCTTTTTCAGCAAAACACATGTGTTAAATTTTGTTATCTTCTCACAATATTTTTTTCTTTTTTTTCTTAAAAAAAATTCCTACAATCACAAGGCTTTGGGAGGGGCCATGGCCTCCCTCTAGATCCGCCCCTGCCTTGGTGTATCATCTCCAAAAATAGCTGCAAAATCTCTTGAGAACTCCCGAATCTTCCATCTTGTACCACTTTGCACACCAAAAATAATTTACAATTGTGTTTTTAGATAATGTATGTCGAAAATTTTTTTAGGAGCACCCTTTAAATCACCAAACATAGCATGAAAATGAATTTTTTGGGCTTCAATTTCGAAGCATCACCGAGAGTACCCCCCCCCCCCCCCAATCTCCTAATGTCTCAGCAAATAATCTATATTTGTGTTTCTATAACTTCAATATCAAAACATTTCTGGGCAGTGCCCCGGAACTCTGATCCTGTTCTCCTAATACCATCAAAGATAGCCAAAAATGCGTTTTTAAGACTTAAATTTCAAAAAACTTCCGTTTTAGAGCCCCCTAACCAGAGTTGGCTTTCTGCCGGCAGAAACTAGTTTTTGCCGTGCCAGTGGCAGAAACTGGTTATAACCGGTAAAAACCGGCAGAAACTGGCAAAAACTTAAAAAAGTCTTTAATAACTCAAGTAATTAGTAAATGATATTTGTTTAAGTAAACTAAAAATATAAACATTATTTCATCATTTAAAAAAATAAAATCCCATGCTAGTGCCCTTGATTTAGTTCAGAAAGGGAATTTTCCAATTACAGTGGCTCGTAGTATTTGTATTAATTTAACAAAGGATAAAAAATCATACAAGGGTGCTTAGGAAATAGGAGTGACATACAGAATTAAACAGGTATTACTGATTGTAATTTGCTCACTTATATGCTTCCTCTAAATTGTTTGTCATTAAAATTATCATGTCATGTGCTTGAAGAAGAAAGTGCCAGAATTCTACTTGCCTAAATTTTGTACCTAATGTCACAGCTTTGCAAAACAAACTGGCCCCATTTCTCAAAACTTATTTTTCCAGTCAAAATTTTACCAGTACCCCAGTTACTACATGGTGGACCATTTATACAATAGATGAAAGTTTAACTTTTTTAACAATTAATTATTATTTTCCATACATTTTCTGTTGTATATCAAGAATTAATTTTTCATTTTGTGAGTTTTTGCCAGTTTCTGCCACAAAGTGGCAGAAAGTGGTTTTTGCCATGCCGGTTTTAACCGGTTTCTACCAGTGGTTTTAACCACCTCGGCAGAAACTTGCCAACCCTGCCCCTAACCCCACTGTCACGTCACCACAATTGCATAAATCATTTTTATAAATAAATTTCGGAATTTAGAAATTTAAATTTAGCAATGTTCTCCAGGGGGAAAGCCTCTTTATCTTCCCTTAACGCCCTTAAAATGTCATTTTTAAGTCTTCACTTCCGAAATTTTTCGTGGCAGTTCTCACGGAACGCCCACCTCCGTCTATTCTCTGAAGTGACTAAGGACTCCCAGAAATTAGGTTTTTCGAGATTTCAATGTTTTGTAGATTTGTAACTTTTTTTTCGGGGGAGGGTCTTGTGAAGCTTCATTGATTTTTCCTTTGATTTCACTTATCGGAGCTTCTCGCGAAACTTCTCTTTATTTTTTTCACTGTATACCGTAATTAAAGTCCAACTTCCACGGTACACATATGCCATAAGGAGCTGTTTATGGGGTAGGAAACTATTTGCAGCACAACAACAAATTCACACTAAAAAAGGACCAGAACAGGAGAGAATCCATGCCCGGGCCGGGATTCGAACCAACCTTCTTATCGCAGTCAGACTTCTGGGATCAATCCACTAGACAAGGCGACCGGCACCTTAAGTAAAGCACATAATATTTATAAATACATTTCCTCTAGTCATGTAATATTTGCTTCAAAATGTGCAAATAAGGACCAAATGTGCAAATTTAATTCCGGATAGGTTTCCCCCTCTCCAATAAAACACTATTTGAAGTACACAACAGATTACAAACTGCTGCATCAATCATGTTGATTTTACCATTAATTTTTCTGTGAAACATTAAATGTTTAACTTTTTAACAATTCAATACTCTAGTTATTGAAGGAATGTTAAAGAAAAATTCTTAAAAACTACTAAAATATAAGTAATTGCATAAAATATAGCGCTTTTGATCGATACCATCTTTCAGTTTTTTAATAACAAAAACTACCCAATTCGGATATAAAGACCAACTTTTTAAATATTCATGTTAACGGTTCTTATACCGTATTACCCCACATTATCCGGCATGCCCGAAAAGAAGGAGGTTGACCAGCATGCTGGAAAGTTCGGATTTACCTACATGCAGAATAATTTGAGGTTGATTTTGCAACAAAACAAAAGTAGATTTCCCCATTCAGTTCCAATCAGAAAGCGAGACACTGTAAGGAAAAAAATTAAATCATCCCTAAACTAACCTTCTTTCAAAAAAATAGTGTACTGCATAAATATGTGCTTGTTATTTATGGTAGGTGATTATTAACGGATTTAATTATATGCCTGCAAAGTAATCAATTCAGAAGCAATCACTGTTAAGGCGATTTGTATTTTTTTTAATAAATTATTTTAGCTTCCTTTTAGAGAGGCGAGTTTAATTTTTATTTATTGAATAGCTAGCTGTAAATTCTTTAGCACTGGTTTAGGGGCGGTAACTTACTGCTTAAATGTTTGCTTGGTTTTAATTTAATTTTTTTGAATTTCTTTGTTATAAAATAATATTTTTCTTGTTAAAATAAAAAATGACATTGTTAGTAAATATTTTTACCAAATTAAACTGTTTATTAATACTTATAAGATATGTATAGAACTTACATTCATTTTTAAGCTGAACAAATATTTTTGTTATTGAAAATCTGGTGACCCCTGAATTTTGCAGCATGCCGGATAATGCGGTATTACCAGGAGAACCCAGGAAAAGGCTCATGGTACAGACTGTGTCATTGAAATTTTTAGGAGAGGTTGTTTTCATAGGTCTTTTGATTTCCTTTTTTGGGGGAGAGGGTGGGGTATTTCTATTTGGAGGTGCACAAATGTCCTTGGAGAGGATGGGCACACCTGTACAATAGCTTTTTATTTATTTATTTATTTATTTATTTATTTATTTTTGATTAAAAAATGTTAATGCCCCTAGACTTGAAAAAAAAAACAATACATACTTTGAGCTGATTTTCAATTTTTCGATTTTCTGCATTCAGATGATTCACACGTCTTTGAAGATCTTGATTTAGTAACTCAAATGTTTTCACTTGTTTTTCAAGATTAGCTAATTCTTTTTCCTTCTTGTTTAACCTGAAAATTTATTCAACATTTCAGTTAAAATAAATAATTTCAAAATTTCTTACATATCAATGAACATGCTTAATAAGCTTAGCAAGGTATCAAGGCCGAGCTGTACAAATACTTTATGATTAAAAGTGTTTGCCATGTCTTTTAAATATATTACTCATTTGCTTAAGCAAATATTTGAAATATTACTTTCTTTCATTGCTTCAGAAGTTAATAGTTTTAGCAATACAAAGTGCTTTATTTCTGACAATTTTAGGCTTTTTTTTACATTTCAAATCCTTAAATTCAGAAATTTCTTGTACCTGAAACACACTACATTTTTTAGAGTGACACCCCCTTAACAGTAAGTTTGTATCCGCCTCTGTACAATAAATTCAACAATTAATATGAACCTGAAACAGGGAGGTGAAAAGCAGGACATAACAGGAAACCTGAGGTCTCAAAGACCGCTCTATTTATAATTTTTTTAAAAATTGTGTAATTATGACATATTCCTCTAATTTCCCACAGATGTTCTTTGAACTTTTATTAGCTTGGGAAAAAAATATTTTTTAATTTTGAATCGAAATATACCTTTTCGAGGAAATTTTGCTAGTCTTAAGATTTTTCGAGAAAATCGTATGCTGCAGTAAATAACTATCTACTCGTAATAAAAATGGATCTATTATTTATTAACGATTTCATTTTAGTTCTTTAATATATACAGAACATTTTTGTTACAGAAAATTGGTTATATCACGTTACGGGAAGGTTTTGACAGCCCTTTAACTAATTAGTAATTCTAGGAATAATTCAGCCTTCATTGTCCCTAGAACATCATTTCGTAACGTTTGTGAACATTTCAAACAACTCTCAACCTCATCTAGAATATTTTGCATCTCTTCCACATAACGCAGAGAAGATGAAATGAACCTATATCCGCGGTTTTTAACGTTAAGAGCCATGTCTATTACTGCCGAAAATTATAACACTAAAGTGGAGGTGCGTTCTCTCAGACCGCTTCTAAGAATGCAATGAAATTTAAACCAGATGCACTTGCTTAAAGATACTGAGCAGCAAGTGGGTGCTCAAAGTCACAAAACAAAAAGCTATTGGGGAAAAACATTCAATTGGACTGAAAATGAAATAGGGGTGATCAGAAGAACTTTTGAGCCGTCCCTCCTCCGCACCTCCCCTGTTAAGGGGAGATGCGATTGTTTGGTGTGAATGCCAAACTGAAACTATATTGTAAAAAAGCTTTAGTAATACTGGAACTTGAATTTAAAAAAAAACATCAGGTGCAAACCCCTGGGGCTCGAAGTAATTTTGGAACAACATTTCAAGCTGCTATGGGGTCTCCTGGACGCAGGCCTGCCACAAACGTCTTTTTATAATTCCTTTGATCTTACTTTTTTTAAAGCACTTTTATTATACTTGGTCTGACTGTCACGGAAAAATCTGAGGCCCGTTTTTGTTTATATCACAGCAACCAGACCACTTAGACTTCAGGATTTCACTAAATGATTTGTATCTTAAAATACAACTTAACACTGAAATTCTAAAATAAAATTATTATTAGGGTTAGGATGGAAAACTGCAAATTTCGTGAAATTTCTCCGTTAAATGTTTAAATATAAAACCCATTGTTATAAATTTTGTTGCCATGCAACAGTAATGTTAATAGTAATTAATGAAAATTTTGAATCAAGGCTTCTCTGAAGCAAGCATAAAATGTACTTTCACTGTCATTGCTCTCATAGGATTTTTATCCTCACCTACTATAATGATCGATTACGGGACTAAGTAAGGAGACCTATTAGGATCTTTACCCAGTGTAACTTAATATGTTGTGAAACACAAATTAGTTTGAGAAACCTTTAATATTTAAATGGTTCTAATTAAATTAGGACACAAATAAATCCTAGAGAGGTACATTGATTAATTTTTAGCGCCAATTGCTTAAAGTTTTAGGCACATATGTAATAATTGTTTTTCCTTTTAGTATGGATCATTTATGTGAAAAAATACGGTGAAGTTTCGTGATGTAACATTTATTCTATTTCTGAAATACATTTATATTAAAAAGAATAAAATGACAGATTAAAAAAAATACTAAGCACTTTTCAAAATGCACTCAAGAGGACAAAATAACTTTTCAGGATCAGAAAGGACAATTTCAGTTCTCCAGTAGTTTCCAATTATTCCAAGAAAATGGCACCACAAACAAAGAAAAGTAGAAAAGTGGAGCTCAAG
Organism: Uloborus diversus; assembly: GCF_026930045.1. Classification (NCBI taxonomy): domain Eukaryota; kingdom Metazoa; phylum Arthropoda; class Arachnida; order Araneae; family Uloboridae; genus Uloborus; species Uloborus diversus. Next base: position 100,751,352 of record NC_072739.1, on the reverse strand, counting down.
TCATTTCAAACCAAACTTTCCCATTAAGAAACATATGCATGCTTCAACACTCCAATTTATGATTGAAAACTAGATAATCATAGGCGGATTTAGGCCGAAATATTTGGGGGTGCAACAATAACAGGGATCTGGCGGGGGAGGGGGGGTATTCCCAGAATAACAAGGCAATAGGCAAAAATCAGAAAATAATTTTAGGGCGGGACATACTTTTAAGTCTAAAAAACGCAATGTAAACCTTATTTAGTAAGATTAGGGGATGAGCAATTCTTAACATTTCAAACTGCAGAAAAAAGTCTTAAACGAAAGTCGATATTAGAAGCAATGGGTGAATCCAACTACTGGTTTGGAATGGGATTCACGCCTCAGAAAAAAAAAATTTAAATAGTAGTTTTGAAAACGCAGTTTTATAGTTCTTGGTGATATTTTAGGGGCAAGAAAGGTATGTGTGGCTCCAAGGCTATTTTCAGAATTTTTAGTCTTATAAATGTGATTATAGTCCCTATTTATAGTTTGGGTTAGGAATGAGACTCATAGACTGCCTCCAATTGATTTTTTGAAAAGCAGATTGAAATATGTATCCCCCTCCCCGCCCCCACACTACCTCTTTAACTTTTCATAATTGAAGTTCCAAAAATATTACGGAGGACAATTTTTGATGCTGTTACCGGATAGGGTGTTTTGGAGCTCTCCCCTGGAAAATTTTCGAAATTGAAGTTCTAAAAATGAAGTTCTTCTGCAGTACTCCTTGGTATTAAAAAAGGAATTCTCCCACTGAAATATTTCGAAATAGTAGTTTTCAAAACCAAAGTATTAACACTTTTTGATGATATTAGAGAAAGGGGATCAGGAGGCTCTTGTTCGAATGTCTTCCAAAATTAAAGTCTAAACAAATGAGTGTACAAGACCATATTTGGTAGCGTTAGGGACACTGCAGTTTTTCAAAACTGAAGCTACGAAAACGCAATTTTAAAGGATTTTCGATGTATTTACATGATTAGAAGATCTTCTTTGGAAATTTTGCGAAAGTGAAGCCAAAGAAACGGAACTTGAGGTACTCTGTAATAACTTTGGCTGGAGAAAGGGCTTTGGAGAAGAAAAATTTTGAGGACTAATAGAAAAAATGAAAACGAAATAGAAAAAATGAAAAAAAAGGGAGGAGGGATATGAAAGAAAGAGGCTTGTGCGAGAAGGGGGGGAGGCACACAATTCGCCGCCAATAATCTGAAGCTGTTGAAAAATTTAAATGTCAATATTTCTTTTTGAAAGAAATTTAAGATTTTTTCCATTCTTCACATTCTTTTTTCTTTCGTAAAATAACTGCGTTTTCTCAAAATGAGATCTTTTCTTCTCTTCAGTAATAAAGAATATTTTTTTCAAAACATCTACTCAGCATTTTGTGGGGAGGGTCACCAGTCTTGTGCCCCCTCCCCCTGGATGCACCACTGCAGCAAAATGTCCGGGAGTCCTCCTTCAAAAATTTTTGAAAATTTACCTTAAAAATGTCGGTTTTCGGTTGATTTCTATGTAGATTTTATTGATAAAGTTTCTTACAAATGCCATGTTTTCTTTTTTTTTTTGGGGGGGGGGGAACTTTATTAGTCATTGTTGTTTCAAAATAGAAGAATTGGTATTGATATACGAATAAATACCCAATTAAAAAACATGCAATTATTCTATACAATAACACAACACTGAACAATAAATTGTTTGAGAAGTTTCTTTATTTTGCATGAAATTATTTATTAGTTTTTTTTCCAAATGGATAAAATTACTTTAATTCTTAATATGAGCACAGTTATGTTTTTCTTGCACTAGCGACGATGTGGTGATACCCTGGATTCAAGTAAATTTACTAGTATAGCAGCTATGAATTTTTTTCCCCCAACTGCATTTCTGAGTGAAATATAATAAGCTAATTTTTTTCAAAACCCAACCAAAAGTTTTGGGGGTGCTACGTACACCCTGACACTCCCGTAAATCCGCCTATGTAGATAATAAGAAATTTTGTACATGACTTGAACCGCACTTTTCTTCTTTAGGGTGTCATTTTCTTGGAATAACTGAAAAGTACAAGCATACTGAAATTGTCTTTTCTGACCCAGAAAAGTTATTTTGTCCTTTTGAGTGCATTTTGAAAAGTGTTTGGTATTTTTTAGAAAAAAATCTGTTATTTATTAATTTCAGGGACAACTATTTTAAACATTGAAATTGTTAATAGTTTGTTTTTTCCAACCTCAGCAAATGAACTGGTATGATTAGGATTACTATGAAAACATGAGCCAGAAGCATTATCTACAAACACAAGTTGAAGCATACTAATACTGCCGAAATAAAAATTCAAAAATGTACTAGAAAGTCAAATCAAAAATTTGATATGCCAATTTTATTTGAACTAAAAGTTTTAGCTTCGAATAACAACATAAAATTAAATAAAGCACTTACTTGACTTTAAACTCATCTGCTTCGTTTTTATACTTGTCAGCTGCAAGTTGAATTTTCGCCTTGTCTTTAGCAATTTCATCCAATGTTTTTCTGACGTCGGCCAATTCCCTTTCGTACACATTTTTTACATTAGTAACTTCTCGAGTAGTCGTCTCTTGTGTCGTACGTATATAGGAATTCAGGCGGTTATTTTCAGCTTCTAAATTTCGTACGGTGTCGATGTAAGTTGCGAGCCTATCGTTTAAATTTTGCAGTTCGAATTTTTCTTGAATCCTCGACATCCGCGTTGGGCTCAAATTTGATCTTTGACGATCCCCTGAGCTTGTGGAAACTTGGGGGCTAGGACTGCGCCCCTGAGGAGGTAGATTAATGGTTCGACGGCTCATTTTTGCACTGGCCATTACATACAATTTCAATAATAATATGAATTTTAATGCCGCTACACCTGACGCATTCACAACCCGGTATCCAAACACAGACCGCACATTCAATGGCAGAACCGCACTTCACTCAAAAATGGAACAGCCGAACAGCGCGGCAGGAACCGGCTAGAGAGCGAAACCGGAAGCAGAAAGAACTCAGCCAATCAGAAGCTACAAAAAGGAAGTTGTCCCGCTACAAGAAAACAAATTCGACAAAAAGAAGTATTTAAAATTCATTAAAATTACAAAACTGATTCAAAAGTTGCTGCATTAAGGGTAAATATTTTTATTTCAAAGTTTTTCTGGATAAACGTACATTTTGAATTATTTCAAGACATCTGAAGCCACACCCATTTCGCTTTTGGGTAGGAGTGAAATAAGTGACGTCATCGACAAATATAACACATTTCCTATCTCCCTCTTGAGCATCTGTCATGATTCTTTTTAATGGAGTGAGTAGGCGCGACATAGCAACCCATTCTCACTCATTCATCCGTGCGAAGGCCTCGATCCGTGTCATGTAAGAAAACAATTGATTTTTATTACCATGTGGAAAGCTTTTGGCGGGAAATGCCGTGAACTCCGAAATTTTAAAAGGAAATTCCAAATATTTGAAGCATATCTAGCAGAAACGCACACACGTGAATAACAAAAAACACAAAGCACGTGCAAAAATAATAAAGAAGAACGAAAGGAAAAGCAGATTTTGCTTTTGAAATTTATTTGAAATTGTTTAGACATTTATTGTTGACAAAGGAAGACGACTTTTTTACTTCAAAATTCTTAACAAATTTAAAATTTTTAAAAGTGCGAACATGTTTATAAGAATTCTTTAAATGGTGTAGGGAAATATCTTTTATTTAGGCAGTTATTGATAACGTATAGGAAAACCGGGTACTCTTGATACACATTTTACATTTTTACGTTTCTAATTTGTGTTACTAATGTAAGGTCCAAAAAAAAGGAAGAAAAATTAATTTGAATTTTGACCTTATGAATTCAATGTTTTTCGCAACGAGTGTGTCTGTGTGTATGTAGGCGTGTGTGTTTATATGTGTGTGGGGGGGGATGTGTATGTGTGTGTAGGCATGTGTGTTTGTGTCTGTGTGCAGGTATCAGTGTGTGGGTAGTTGTGTGTATGTGTAGGTGTCTGTGTATTATGTATGCGTGTGTGTATGTGTTTGAGTGTGTGTATGTGTTTGTGTATGTGTGTGTAGGTGTATGTATGTGTTTGTGTGTGTTTATGTGTTTGTGTGTGTATGTGTTTGTGTGTGTGTATGTGCGTGTATGTATGCGTGTAAGTATGCGTGTAAGTGTAGGATACTGACGTAACCTGGAGACGGTTTTCGCTAGAGGAGCAGCATCGTGAGGCGGCCGGTCGACGGTGGTGCTGCAGAGGGTGCTGGTGGGAAAATAAAATCATAGGACATCAAAACAGTCAAATAAAAGCAATAAGCGATCGTGATTGCTCAAAAAAAAATTCGTCTGAATTTTGACGTTTTGAATTCAAATTATGTTTTTTTGAAATCACGGACCCTACTCCCCTACTCGTTGGCTTTCCTGTTTCTACAAATGGAAGGAAATAGAGATAGCAGAGAAATTTGCATCCGTCATATTCTCATATTATGACCGGTGATTTTCTAGAATAGACAATACCGTGTACGCTAATGGTGAGTGGTGCATATTAAGATCACACAATCCTCAGAGCTCGCATTCTAAATCCATACGTCTGCGGGTACTGGGTCAAGGGGTGCACGGTTCCTGGTCTGGGCATTAAAAATAAGTAATGAATAGATAAATAAAGAGCTTTTCTCAGGATCCCATTTAACCCAACATCTATGCAATATGCTAAAAATCCTGCGATCACATGAAATAAACACATTTCGGGATTTTATTTTTGTAGTTGAATTGAAAGTTGTCCACGTTTTGTTGAAATCTTATATAATTAAAAAAACTGAGCGTATGTACAGAGGTGTGAAAATTATTAGAATAATTGTGAAATTTATAGTAAAATGTTGTTATATCTAAAAAATAATATACTTTATTTTTAAAATATTGATACATTTAATATTTAGGGGGCATCTTTTTATTTTTTATTGAAGATTCGATCCGTCTGAGCATCATTTTTAAAAGTTTTAGGCAATTTATCGGCATTTCTTCGTCATGGTGCCAAATTTGAACGAGTCCTTCTGTGACACAATTTTTATTTGTGAATTTATTTATTAATTTTATTTCTTTCTTTAATATTTTTCTTTACAATGGTTCAAATATTCTCTATTGGGCTCATATAAGGATTGTTTTTATGCTGTGAAAGTGCTTTTATATATATAATTTTTTTTTTCGTTCAAAATTTTGGTCACAGTTAAAATTTTCAGATACAGAACTTCGTCATGCATGAATATGAAATCCCCATTTGGAAACCGAACTTTTATAACTATAAAACCTTTGTTCAAGCACTTTTTCATGCAGATATTGGGTCCTCATGCCTTCTATAATGCTTAAACATACAGCACCCTGAGCGGAAAGTAAGCCCCAATCCATAACTTTGGTGGGATGCTTAATCGTTTGTGTAATGCGACTCGGAAAAATTTTACTGGTACTTCTCCTTACAAACTGACTGCTTTCTTTTGGTATTTTAAGCATTGATTAATAAAACTATGCCTAAAAAGGTAAAAAGTACCTCTTAATGCATGTAATTTGTTGGGAAATATTCTCCTAAAGAAAGTTTTAGCCACTTTTATAAACAGTTCTGAATCTTTAGTCAGCATGCAATAAATTTAATTTTAGGATAAAGACTGAACAACTTGAATTTAACTGAATAATTAAAGGAAAATTAATATTTCTCACCTTGCTCCAATTGCTTACAAATAGTTCATGCACAATTTTTGCTGAAGCAAGTCTCTTTCAGGGTTGCCAGAATTAAGAACAGTAAATACGGGACTGGCCTCTACAAGTGAAAAGGGGGGGGGGGGAGTATTTTTAACACGCTTATTCATGATATATCTGAAAATTTCAGTCGCAACAAAGCATTAAACTTCACAAAATGTCGCCCATCAAATTATAAAAATCGTTTTTATTGCGATTGACGACGCAGGCGCAGAGATATATTTCCAACATTTGTCAATGAGCCAATAAGAAGTAACCATTCGGTTCCTCAAGGACAAAAACATATAAACAAAATCAAAAAGAAAATAATTTTTGCGTTTGTTGCCACGTGATTTTCTCATTTCCCATTATTTTTTCCTTTAAAATAATGCCACGTTCTGTAAAATATTGTTATCAGCAAGAATACGGGACATAAGCCGTCCCGTACGGAAGTTCCCCGGGACGCGGGACAATTTTTCAAAATACGGGACTGTCCCTTGAAATCTGGGACGTCTGGCAACCCTGGTCTCTTTGCCGTAGCAAATGTGATTTTAGCCCTCTTTACGGGAACAACGAGCACAGAGTTAAACAGAAATGAGCTATGTATGGATAGAAGAATCACATACATTTACTCCATACGCTTACAGAGAGATTTTTAGTTCGTGTTAAGTTGTTTTTCTGTCAGTCTTGGCAATAGGAATTAATTTCCTTTCTGTTTTTGAAATAAATTTATTTCCCTGCTGCGTTTCTCTACTCTGGAATTTAAATATTTTCATTTGAAATTCAAAGATCTTTTTTATCAAACATACAGATGCTAACAAAATTTTTAGTTTTTTAGTAGTTTCTTGTTGTGTTTAGTGGTTTTCTTGGATGAGACACATTATAGCAGTTATTTTTCTACGAAAAATATCACTTGCTTCATTCATGACCACGCAATAGTTCTTTAACAAAAGAAAACAAAAACTGTAGATTGTAAACTAATGAAAATTGCAAAAAGAATTGCTTTGAGAAGAAAATAATTCTGATGCCCTCCCAAGGAAAGAGTATAATATATTAGCAGAGCAAGCAGACAGTTTTTAAATTTTGTTTTAAATTCTATTGGTAATCAAACAAATTCTTTATGCAATGCAATTCATTATTCAGATTGAAGGTTTTTCTATTTTACAAATGCCAACATTTAACAAAGTAATGTCCCCTAAACTACTCTTAACGAGTGAAAAAATGATTGGAATAACAAAACAAATTAACCTTCATGAATTATTACAAGTATATAAAAATTTATTCAAGAAAAACTGAAAAAATCACAATTATTCTAATAATCTTCACACCACTGTACCTATGTATGCAACTATGTATGTATGTCCAAGTTTCTTTTCCCGAACGACAGTGAACTAACTGACCATCGAACCAGGTATCGATGGATTCGTTATCTTCCCGTCTTCATATTTAGCTATTTAAAATAATCCTCCGATAAAAATTAGCGGAGATATCAATTAAAAACTATTAATTGGGAGACTTAGATTTCGACATAAAATCCCTATTTGTCGAATTTTCTCCATTCAAATTATTATTCAGTGCTTCATCTCAACTTTTCGCAACAATGCTTTTATTAAAATTTACTGCGTGAAGAAAATCATTGAGACGAAAGATGTGATGCCTTTTTCTTTTTCTCGAATATGAAGAAGTAAAATTCTTGATTTTGTTTTAAAGGCTTTTCCTGAATTCGGGGATTTAAAATGTTTACTTTTTGGTTATTTTTCCGCAATTTGCTACAAAATTTTACTGATTTTTTTGAACAATCACGATTGCTTATTGTTCTCACTTGACCGTTCTTAGCGTTGTGGTTCCTTTCTCAGCTTGGACCAGCGGCTCTGCAGCACCACCGCCCACCGGCCTCTGCAGGCGCATCGGAATCCGCTTTTCCTGGTCGGAGGCGTCCATGTCCGGTACACACACATGCTCACACACATACACACCCCTGCGTGCATACACACAGGTCTATGCACACACACAAGCCTACACATGCATGCACGCGCGCCTGCGCACACACAACTATACACACGTAACCACCCAGGAGGAGGGGCAAGCTTAGGGGGACAGTAGGCGTTTCTAGAAACAATAACTGCAATAAATAGGGTCCTGTCGCAACTCGTGATTGCGAAATACATAATTTGAATTCAAATTGTCAGAATTAAAATTATTATCATTTTTTTTTATTTTTTTTAAGACTGAATGTTGAACAGGCGTCACTTGACGTAACTTTTATTTTCGAGGTAGACCGTGCAAAGCCAGGCGACGCAGCTAGTATGATTTATTTTACGAGACATTTCTCACGATGAGGCTATGGATTCATTTTTAGTTTTATAATTGTTTTTATGATTATTCTTTCTTAATTTTGAATAACAAAGGGATTCGGCGCCTTGCTTGCTTAATCACCTATCCCACAAAGTACCCCCGTGAAGATGGCTGAAATTCATGTTAAGATTAGAACGAAATGAAAATCCTGCTATCCCTCCCGTAGAATACAGAACTGAACTTAAGAGCTCATTATAATGGGGTCGTTTCCAAAATTTTAAAAGTATTTTTTTTTCTGAAAGAGCATGCTTAAAAACATAGGATCAGACCATTTTTTAAATAATTTGTTTAATATTAAAAAAAAAAAAAAATACTTGGTGCGTTTTCATTGTTTTCGCTTCTGCTGTTAATTAACTTTATATTGTCATTATTTTTCATTGTTTTTGGCAACAATTACAAAACAACTACGTCACTTCCGTCACCCAGAAAAGTTGCGGATCAGAACTTCAAAGCCATTGCATAAAAGGTTTCACTTCAAAAACTACTCTTGGAACTTCCAAAGAGTAGTTTTTGGTTTGAACGCATCTTTAGCGTGAGTTCCCTGCACCGTAATACGTTGTAGTTATGTGTATGTGGAAGAAACGATTTCTAATTTTTGAAATATTTCTCACTTCACTGCCTCACTCATCATTTTTCATGAAAAAATGATATTATGAGTTTTGTAAAATTGCTTTTAGTGAAGAAATTATTAACAGTACAATACAGTAGACCCTCGTTTTACGCGGGGGTTACGTTCTACGGAAATGCCGCGTAAATCGAAACCGCATAATTTGAGACCTAATACTTGTGTTAAAATATGGGTTTGGTTCCGTAGATAATAAAATACTTCATCCTAGGGATGACTATTTGTATAATAATTTTAACGTGTACTTCTATCGACTATAATGCACAACATGCATAAAGAAAACATAAATTAATTTCGTGTTCCGTTTATATAGAGGAGATGGCTATGATAGACCTTTGGCAGTCATTAAGATTTTTTCTCTGTAATTCTTTGCAGAGCATTAACGCCTCCATGATGACTTGCGTCATTTCCATGACAGAATCTTCCTTCACTAACAAATCAGAAAGATAATTTCGATTGGCTAGGAATGGCTGAAAATTTTCAATGTGGACGTTTTTGCGGTTGTGCGTCACCAACGTCGGTATCCTCGTTGGTTTCAGCCTCCTTTGTCACTCCAAAAAGCTCTTCTTCCAGTGAGTTCTGAACTATGTGAGTTCAATAACTTTACTTCTGGAAAGAGCTCTGGAACCAATTGCATAAAATGTCCCCAGTGGCACAAGCTCGATTATTAGCACGCCGAAATGCAGTTGATTACGCGTAATCTGCAATCTTTAGGAGTTCGGATTTTGAAAGGGAGGAAAATTGTATCTGTTTGCATTGCCGCATCCGCGTAAAACCGAAACTCATCCCCGTAAAATAAAATAAAGGTGTCAAATTTTAAGCCGCGTATAATAGAAACCGCGTAAAATAAACCTACGTAAAACGAAGGTCTACTGTACAGTATTACGATTCTCGCAATTACGTGATAAGTGTTTGTTGTTGTTGAAGCGTTTTCAATGATTGTTTCTCTGCTGTAAGTTTGCACAACTGCTGAGTAATTTAAGGCTACTAAGTTCAGTATAAATAGAATAAATCGTTACTCATGCTGTGTATGGCCGAGGCCTTCGAGATAGGAAGGCCATCCAACTAGCAAATGACGTCATCGTTTGTCGATCCACAATGATATTGGGAAGTGAGCACTTCGATTAATATTTTGGTTAAATAAAACTATTTGGTTTATTTATTATTGACTTCTGTTATTTTAGTAGCATTACAAGTTCTACTTTTTCATTTGAAAATATAAAAAGGAACAGATAATCATACATTAAAAAATACACTGAGCTTAATTCATAGTATTTAACATAAAAACATTTATAAGTATTACAAAGTATTCAAATAACTAAACACGATTTTATTTTACAATCATGTTAAAACAAAGTGATAAATAAACACAGTTTTATTTTTCATTGGAAATTGTTTTTTAACTAATCGCATTTTAACTACTCGTATATTGTATTGAAACATTAAGTCTTAAGAAGTATTCAAATAAATAAATGAACTTTCATTTTACAATTACATCAAAACAAAAAATAATATTACTATTGTATTTGAATAAGAATTAAATGAAATTTTAAAAAATAAATAAACATTTTTACTTAAGAAAACGGGAAACATGACTGCAATATGTTTCAAAGACATAACATCAAATTAAAGTACATAATACCATATTATTAATGTTAACTTAGCTGAGCAAATTTATGCTTTTCAAAAGACGTGAATGCCTGGGTGCCATCCCCCAAAGTAGACGGTGCCCTACCCCCTTCAATTATGAAAACTTAAAAAAAAAAAAAAAAAAAAAAAAAAACCCAAAACATCTCCATCTCCCTTAAAATTTCAAGGGCACAGTTATTTATAACTATAGCCGTTGAAAAGCTATCATTACTATGAGACTATATGATTCCGAACCCCCCCCCCCCCCCTTCGGTGGGCACTCTCGAAAAATTACACAGGAATTCAACTTGAAAAACGTTAATTAAAGAATGTATAATACAACATCATGAATACTGTATGTTGTACATCCAAAAAATGTACTCAATGTCTAAACAGTCTTTTTTTTTTTTTTTTTTGGAATTCGGCTACTTTTCCATTTTCAGCTTTTTCTGCTGCTAATGATTCTTGTGTGTGTGTGTGGGGGGGGGGGGCTTTAATAGTTCATCATTTTAGGCTTTTGAAAAATTATTTTAAAAAGCATTAATTGATGACAAAGTAACCTTTTTCAAAAAACTTTTCATAGAATGATCATTTTAACAACTTTCTTTAATACTTAAAACCTCATATATGTTAAATTTAGATCAACATTTTGCTGAGTATGCTCTTTTAGAAAATCAATGTGACAGTTTTGTGACAGGGGGAAGGGAGGGGATAACAAGAAGTGTGACATCACGCGTTGTTTATAACAATATGCTCATGTTGAACAGCGTTACATGTAACAAGGAGGAGGGGGGGGGGATTTGTTCAAAAGTTTGCATAATACTTTATAGACAGCCCCTTAATTCAATTTATGTTACAGTTTCAGAGTTCCTGAAAGCTTATTAACAGAAAACCCAAGGAGTTCAAAAAATATGTAGTTCAAGATATTTTGCCCTTTTTAAGCATAAACAAACAAGCACAGAGCATTTGGCAAAAACACGTTGTGTATCCACTGCTCAAAACTAATCTTTCGCAAGCCCAGAAATTATGAATACCGTTAACTTAACCACAATGTGTGCATAAATATCATAAAACTTAAAGACAACAGTGAAAAAAACCGTATATATTTTTTTAATTTACGCACAGAACCAGCTTGTTTGAATAACATTGCAGGGGCGTAGTTGGGGGGAAATGTTTGAGTATCGGACCCACGACCTCCGGCGTTCAAATCTAATCTTCTATCTCAGAACTACGGAAGCCCATCAAGGAATGTTTTTTGATCAAAATAACACATGCTAGCGTATGAAACAATTTAATCGAAACGGAAAATATAAGATTAGTTCAGTTAAAAGCCTGTTTCAATTAACTTGTTTACATATTAACTGAATATCAACACCAAGTTACATTGCTTTTGATAGCAACAAGTATATTTGCAGAAAATTTTGACATATGTATATTGTCAGCTTGGAAAATCCATTTCGAATAAATGCGTGTACAAAGTTGAAAAAATAAAGAAATAAAAAGTTGCAAGTTAACCGTTTCAAATATTAAAGCAGTATACTAAAATTACAAATTACAGACAAAGATATCAGAAAGGAAGCTGACAATTGTTCGTGTAATGGAGGAAAACGTAAGTAATCTTAACTGCATAAAATGTAAATTTGTTTATCTGAGAAAACTACTTACCTCCGAACTTTAAAATTTATTCCATGAGACGTCCAGCTTTTTTTTCACATGCAGGTTGTTCGGAAGCGGAAATCGCTGACTCAAATTCACTCAGCAGACACTTATATTATATATATATTTTTTAATTGCCTCTACATTCCGGTACGTGGAAAGGATGAGATAAATCCAACAGTATTGTATTCAAAAATGTGCAGCCGAAGTTAATATTTCCTATTTCATCTATTTCAACCAGACCAAGAAGCACTATTGTTTAACTGGTAGACTGCACTGCTTTCAAAGTTTCGCGCCAAGTTCAAAGATCGACTACTGGTGGCGTAACGAAGCGGGGGGGAGGGGAGTTGTCTGGCCTGTTATCACGTGGGTCTCGGTATGGCACACCAGGAGACAATCATAAATTTTAAAGTTTTTTTTTTCTTCCCATCTTAATTTCTTGTTTAACTTTGACCCCCATTTGTTTTCCCGTGCCAGTCACTGAATGCACCTGCGTCAGCCGTAAAGCCCCGTTGCTAGGCGTGTTCGGTTAGAAGCAGACGATAAAATGATGACATAATTTATTAAGAGACAGGAAATCTAGGTAAATTTTTTTATTAAGATTGGTGGCGGTATTAAATTCGCTTTTCTCAACTTAGGGCTAGCGCACCACCCAGGGGTATTTTGGTTTGCGAGGGAAGAGGGGGGGGGGAGAATAAACTGTAAAACATATGGAAATGCCGACAGCCCGGTTATGACATCCAGCGTCCCTGTAATGGGCTCATCGGTCTGGAATAGTCAACAACTGAGCTGGACGCACACTGTTGAAACAGTTTTCTTAGAATTGAAAAAAAAAAATTGCTTTTTTTTTTTTTGAGAGCATCACTTACTCAAAATGGCTCCGAGACAATTCTCAAAACCGGTTCTCCACGTTCTCATTTTTGAACTTAGAAATAAGCACAGGGCACAGACGATATCATTTCTGAGAATAGTGCGGTTTCAAAAATGAGAACATGTCGAACTGGTTTTAATGTCTCAAAAATAAACACATATTGTACCATTCGTGAGTATGGTACTTTGCTCGCCTGTAATTCTTGCAAAGCTAAGTAGTCCATGAACTTATTTGCCCCCTTTGGGAGCTTAATCAGTCTGAACGGGCCGTAATCAAATTGAAGTCGATACACTTTATAAATGCGCTCTGTTAATCTTTAAACTGGGAGCTAAAAATATTTTTCACAACAGCGAGAAGTAACGTTCGGAATTTTTTTACAGTGTTATAGAAAGATGATTCTTGCCTTTCATTTCCTTCATTCGCAATGTTCCTGGTCCAAAGTGCAAAACGCTAATATTTTCTTGTATTCGTACGTTGAAAGGAGAAATGCAACTCCCGCTTTCCTTTCTGCGCATGCGTTATTTTTGAGATGGTCTGCTAACTTGAATTTAAATTTGTCATTTACTTATTTCTAAGTCAAAACTGCTTGGAAAAAATGAGAAGATATTTGTTTTCCTTTCTAAGCAGATATTTTTAACAGTGTGCAGATATCCTGTCATTATCTTCGGTCACTTCAGATAGGCGGGCAGGTTTTGATTAACTCCCTGGATTCGCGCTTGATTGCGGATTGCGGTAAATTTCTTCCAACCAGGGGCTCATCGATAGGAGGTTACGGGAGGTCACTTTGACCCCACCCCCCACCCCCACCCCCAAAAAATTTTTCTGCACCAAATTTTGACTAATGATTCGGAAGATTTGGAGACAGTATAACAATATCGCAATTTATATTAATCTTTTTTTTAAATTACTTAAAGTATTTTCTCATTAAATGTAGAAGTATGCATTCATACACGTCTTTCTTTCTTTCCTTTTTTTTCTTTGAATCATTCTGCAAAATTCGGATTTTTATTCGGTAAATTGAGAATTCACCCCCTCCCCCCTCCCCTAATAAAAGTTCAGGTTCCAGGCACCCTTAGTTCCAATTATTACTTTTAAAATATTATTTGATTTGTTAACCAACTTCAAAACTAGTATGTTGTGGCCATCACGAAACTTTCTTCTATATTTTTCTTTTTTTCATGATCCCTCCCCATGCTTGACGAGGAAGCAATATTCCCAACAAAAACAAAATTACACATGCAAAAACTTGACGACTATCCCAATGTCTGAATTATTGCAAAAGCAAAGCAAAGAGCGAAAATTGAAAATTATTTTAAAAGCCTTGCTTGAATTAATTACAAATATTTTATTTGTTAACAAACATAAGATGGCAACAGTTAAAATTTTAAATCATTGAGATAATATTTCCTATCATTTCCATACAATTAAAATCACGAGAAATACGCAGACGACAATCTATTACGATTCATCTTTCTTATTGTTGCATTAATAAAAATATTTTTATTCGCAAAAAAAAAAAAAAAATCAACACCTCTTGGAGCGATCGGCGTCAAAATTGAACCAAAGCCTGTTTACATATGGATTCACATATATTCCAAATTTCAACCAGAACGTAGCATTACTTCTTGAGATAGGGCACTCAAAATGGAAAAAAAGAACGAGTGATTGCGCTACCCCCTTTTTAGCTGTTGACACCAAAATAAAATCAGCCCTTATACCCACTAAGGGCTACTTGTCAAAAAATTTTTGTTTGATTCCATTCGTTATTTCTTGAGATACAGCAGTCACAATTGACGACAAAAAACGTTCTATAGCTCAACCCCCGTTTGAGTTATTGACACCAAAATTGAATCAGCACCTGTTCCTGTTAATACCAACATATGGACCAAATTTTGTTTGATTCCGCCAGTTACTTCCTGAGGAATAGCAAGCACGCGTAACTCGAAAAACGTCCTATTGCTCCACCCCCCTTGGAGGAATTCGCGCCAAAAACTAATGGGCACAAGTTCACATAGGGGCACATATGTGTACTAAATTTCGTTCGATTTCATGCGGTAGTTTTTGTTGTAGAGCGGCCACAAAAAACTGGTCACACACAGACGTGACACACATACACACACACACACACACACACACACATACACACACACATACAGACAGACAGACATTTTCCAAAAATGGTCGAAATGGACTCAGCACACCTCAAAACGTTCGAATCCGTCAAAATTCGAAATTCGAAAATTTGCACGAATCCAATACTTTCTTCTATATATTAGATATAGAAGAAAGTAAAAAAGGAGGTTATGATTTCGTATTGCGGCTTTTTTTTATGTGTGTTTTCGAATTATTCCAACACTACTGGATCGATTTGAAAAAAGAAAAAAAAATTAGTTTGGAAGGGTATACTTTCCAGATGGTCCCATTGTAATTTGGTCTGGATCTGATAAGGGGTCCCGGAGAAATCCAAGAAACTTTAAATTTCATACGTCATGGTCACGTGGTGTTGCTGTGATCGGTGTATTTTCACACCTGTTTTGGCTTTCTCTTGAACGACATTTAATTCTCGCGGCAAATGGATAATTAATTTTCTTAACGCTGCGCCGCATGGTAATTTTTTATTATAGGTGTTACTAATGTATTTATTACTGCGTAGCAAAGCAGTAAATTAAATATATTTTGCTACTTTAATAGTTGAATCAATTACTTTAATATTTTATTTACTAATAAATAACTTTATTTAGGCACTAAAATATAAAGTTCTTTATTTAATATTCCAATTTTTAAATACATTTAGTGTTCAATTGAGGGGGAATTGAATACAGAACACCCCTCCCCCACGATTTAATTTACATTCTTTTATAATATACATTATAAGTATGATTTCTGAAGTTTGACCAATATTCTGGATTTACTATTTCACGATGCCGCCAGTTCAATTTGAAATTAGGGTTATATTAATTAGCTGGCTTAAAAAAAAGGAGGAGGTTCTGAACTCGTCGGATTTGTTTTTTCTTTGCACAATGTTCCATAAATACTCGAAGACACCTGTACCCAGGGGCGTGCACAGGGAGGGGGGAGGGACACCTGTTGGCCCGGGCCCGAGCCTGAAGGGGGCCCAATATTTTTGTAACCAACGGTGAAACATAGGGGTAAACAATATGGAGAGGGGCCCGGAAAAGTCATTTGTGATGAGCTCCAAAATTTCTGTGCACGAAACTGCCTGTACCGATAAGGAAAAGTCTTTTCTTGTTTGAAACAGCATAGTTCCTCGGCGGGCTAATGTTAATCAAGTTCAGGTTTGATGAAATTGAAGAAACTCTTCAAATATCATGCTCACTTTTAAATCGATTTGTACTTTATTAACTTTGTATATCGTCTCACTTAGTGAACCGGTTTTTATGCTTTTTTTTTTTTGTTTGTTTGTTTAGTGGTGGTTTTGTTTAGGGGTGATCTAACTTAGGTTCCAAATCTTTGATTTACCCTATTTGTTCTTTAGGGAAAAGTTAAGGGTAAAACAATAAATTTCATGCAATTTCCCTCACAAACGATTAAATATAAAACCCATTGATAAACAAAGGCCATAAAAAAAAAAGGTTTATATTTTCTTTACCTATAGTTAAAGAGAGTACTAAAAATGTATATTATTAAGAGTAATGATAATGAAAATTTTGAATTAAGGATTCTCTGAAGCAAACATAAAATTCAGCTATAGTGGGGCCATGTGAAGAAACATGCGACTTTTTTTATCACGAGTTACATGACACGTATTGCGAAACATAAATTACTATTTACAACATTACAATTATAAAATTTACAATTTTACAAATTTAAACTTAAAAGCGATTTCGTTTTTTTTTTTTTTTTTTTTTTTTTTTTTTTTAGTGCGTTTGCTTTCGGAAAGCAAACTTTGATAAAGTTGAACAAACGATGAAGACAATTTTTTTTTTACCCAGGAACTAAAAAGCAAAAAAATAACTGATTACACTTACATTCTATTTCCTACCCAAACATAGAAATGAAATTTATTTTACAATTCCAGTACAAAAATCAACTAAACACCGAATTATAAAATAAACACTGATTTAAATTACTATACGATGAATTATTTTAAATACCTAACTAATTACATACGATCTCTTAATTTTTAATAACCTTTTGAAGTCGGGGCCTCCTATAAACTACTACCTAACATAACTGAGTAGATTTAGATTTAAACACTAATTTCGCGTATAGTTAAATTGGTGTTTAATTCAGGATTCGGTGGGTTGTCAGTTACGTTATGTATGTAGTTGTTTATAGTAGGCCCCGACTTCAAAAGGTTATTAAAAATTAAGAGAACGTATATAATTAGTTAGGTATTTAAAATAATTCATCGTATAGTAATTTAAATCAGTGTTTATTTTATAATTCGGTGTTTAGTTTAGTTTATTTTTGCACTGGAATTGTAAAATAAATTTCATTTCTATGTTTGGGTAGGAAATAGAATGTAAGTGTAATCAGTTATTTTTTGCTTTTTAGTTCCTGGGTATTTTTTGAAGGCGTTTTTTTTTTTTATTTATTTAAAAGTAATTTGCACTATTCTTATTGCAGATGTTTTTGATAAGTCTCACTGTGACACACCTGAACAAACATTTTCTTCTTTCTTTCTTTCTTTCCGGCCTTCCTTTATTTCTTGTTTATCAACCTTTTCATATTGAAGCAATGAGCAAGAGCATCAACGGTAATCTATTTGATTTTCTTTTTGGTTTTCTCATCGCACCCCAGCCCAGTTTATTGATACTGGGTAAAAGAATAAACCGGTTTAGCCATGGATGCAGTTCCAACCCACGCTCTCATTCTTGTGAGTTCAGAGAGGAACATGACATCATCTCCCGAACGGAGAATTATCGGAATGTTGCAGGTGGACATAGATCAAATCCCCCCTTCACACAGAATTCTTATGTTCTATTTTTTTTATTAGTGAGCACGGAACATTTATATTAGAAATGACACAATTTTGCGCATTGCTCGAATGCTTAGTTTATCTTATGAATAAAAATGTTTTCCAGGCAGCCACTCCAAAATCCATAGGGTTAAATATTCTTTTTATGTAGTCACTAGCGGTACACGCAAGGCTTTGCCCGTAGTAGAAAATTAAAAGGTCATTTGGTTCGCCTGTATATTTACAAGTATTAGATGATGAATTTCTCGCCAATATGCTACGTTAATTTGCTTGTCCATGTTATGGTAATTTGCTCGTCTACGTTATGGTAATTCGCTCGGTAAAATGGGATTAAAATTGGAATAGAAAAAGAACAAAATCGAATTTTCGAAAAACCGCTTCGAGGTGCTCCCTCCTATTCTACGAACTAACTTTGTGCCAAATTTCATGAAAATCGGCCGAGCGGTCTAGGCACTATGCGCGTAACAGAGATCCAGTTGTCCAGACACAGGCTTTCAGCTACATTATTAGTAAAGGCATATTTCAGCTATATTAAATAGTAAAGGCAAGGATTGCATGAACGCGGTTCATTAGAGATCATTTTATGCAACGAAATCTCAGACTCAGATGGGACTGTTTTTACAACAGGTAACGGCGATTTTTTTAAAAAAAAATCATTTCATTGTTATTCTTTTCCTTTTTTTTTTTTTTTTTTTTTTTTTTTTTTTTTTTTGGAGGGGGGGATGCATACGTTGAAAAAGCCAAATTCTCAATCACTTTGCATCTTCCAATTTTCCTTTGTCAAACACGATTATTTGCTTGGATTTCCCATAGTAAAATTCTCAATTTCCAGCATAATATTTTTGTTTTCTTGAAATACAAGCATTCTGCGGCCCCAGAAAAAGAACTTTTAACATTTTGAACGGATGTGGTAATTTTTGTAATAAATTAGGTCTTATTTCCACTTCATTTTATTTTAAACGTGTCTCCT
This sequence comes from Uloborus diversus, assembly GCF_026930045.1. NCBI lineage: Eukaryota > Metazoa > Arthropoda > Arachnida > Araneae > Uloboridae > Uloborus > Uloborus diversus. Next base: position 100,732,575 of record NC_072739.1, on the reverse strand, counting down.
GCATCTCTTGATTAAGCTTTGATTTACTTAAGATTTTTACGTCCAGACATTTAGAACTTCTGGTGTAAGTATTCATCACAATACTTTGAATCCCTCTTAGCATTAAACCGTTTTTTTTCCCCTCTCTCTGTTTAAAATTTATTTCGACGACCCAAGCATTTTTCTCCACTTATAGAAACGATTTTCAAGACAATATTTTTCATCAAAAAAATTACGTATGGGAATGTTTCGGCGGCCCCTATGAAGCCATCCTATTTTTTTTATCTTTTTTTAAACTAAAGAACCATGAAGCATGATTTTGTATAACCTGGGCCACCGAGAGACAAGGTGTGCAAGTTTCGTCGCCGGTCCTCATTCCCATTATGCTAATTTTACTTTATGCACAATACTTTAATTTGAGCCGGGCCCATAGTTTCCGATTAGAAAGACATACCCACTATGCGGCCTAGTGAATAGTGCACTGAATCCTTTTTTTTTTTTTTTTTTTTGCGTTAAAAAATGTTTGATGCGCACATCTCTGCGGCCCTTGTTTCGACAATCTTAATAAAAGAGAATCATGGATGTTCCTAAATTGTATTATAAGATTACATTTTCCATTCAAATTTTACAGAAAAAATACTTTTTGTCACTATTATTTCAATTTTTCATTTAAATTTAATGTTTTATTTTTTTTAAACCACGAAGAGTATGTGTACATAAAAGAGAAAACTAAAAATCAAGATTGTTTTCATTTTAAAAAGAGGATCTTTCAAATTGGCGGAAAAAAATTGTCGCCAACATTAAGACTAATTTGCTAACACTTAAAAACCTTTTCAAAATGCATTTCACTTCTCTGAGGATAAAAATACTTCAAGAAGCTAGCAAAATAGTGTATAAAATGTATTCCTATGAGTTTCACTGATATTACTTACTTAGTATTTCATAGAAATAGTTATGAACTTCGTATCGAAATACGGCTCGGAAAAGAATAATTGCAAGATATGTAATAAAATGTAATATTAATAGCACTGCGTACTTGGGAAATGTTACAGGAAATCCTTTTACATATTTTTCTATGCAAAGAAATGCGCAGCAATAGTGAACCATTTTTCTTGCACTTGGCTGTTATGAATAAGAAAATAAACTTAGCGCTTGGCAAACATGATTTCTTTAGATATGGATGACGTCGTCTGCTACGATGAACACTCCCCGTTGCTAGGATATCAACAAGTCACATGGTTTGGTTTGTGAGCAGCAAAAGGGTTGCCATAGCTCGATCTACTCTTATTATTAGTTTATGATTCAAACTGAGGGGGAAAAAAGTTAATGACATTTAATGACAGAGAAAATGTTTCTGTTACTTGACAGTCTGATTAAAACTCGGAACAGAAGAGGAAAAAAAACATCGAGATAAGCTTTTATATTATACTTTTTGCTGAATAAAATAATAAAACTAAAAAAACACGCTTCATTCATGGATTCATTCAACTTCGATTCACTGGATGCGAATTTAATATAGGAACTGAAAACTAATACTTTATTTAAAAAGAATGACCAATGACTAACGAAAAGTCTCAAAAGCGTTGTATGCTGCATAGCGAACTATCAAGACTTAGTCATTCAATTGAAATATACCATAATATTTCAATTACCCCCGTCCACCATCGGATTCAGCGCCCGCGATCAATTTATGAATCATGTTTCAAAACTTCTTCTGGAAAAACAAGTCCATATCGTCCTTTCTTCAGAAATTTATCCAGAAATTCAAGTTACTACATAAAAAATAACTCTACTTGCACACTTGCAGCTTTTATGTTAATGTTTCAAAATTCATGCTGTTCCGTTGCTTATCAATTAAACTTTAACCAATTTGATTTTCAAACAGAAAATGGGGAGGTTAAACTTTTTGAACTGTACATTCTGAGCTTGAAGGAACATATACTTTTTGCTGCTGCTATTGGTTGTCTTGCACAACACAACTGACAATAAAGTATAAAAATGTTTTTTAATTCTAGAGACTATTTCTATAAGCTTGGATCGCACTAAAAAGTAGGAAATAATCTAAGTACAGTGAAACTTGTGTATAACGATACTCTCTACAACAATAAACCTGTCTATAACGATATTTACCTTGGTTCCAAGCAAATTGTCAGCATGAATCATCAAACTGTCTATAACGATAACCTGTCTATAACAATATTTCTTAAAATCCCAGCAGTATCGTTGTAGACAGGTTTTACTCAGGGCCGTCGCCAAGTGCATTCGTTTAGGGGAGTGTTGAAAGTGATTTTGCCGACTGACTCCTAACATTTGCCGGCACACACACACATATATATATATTTATATATATATATATATATATATATATATATATATATATATATATATATATATATATATATATATATACATACAGTGACGTACCTAGCATGGGTGACACCAGAGCGATAATTTGTGGTGTCATTCTCCCCCCCCCCCCCATCTATAGGAGGAAAGAAGAAGAAAAAAAATATGGAAACATAAAAACATGATATTCATGCAATTTTCAGAAACAACTATATATGTGTTGTAACGAAATTTTAAGCGTGCTAATGTACAAGAAACATAAAAATGGAGTGTCCGGGGGTTTACCCCCGGAAAATTTCCAAATTTGTAGGCTTAAAAATGCATTTTAGGTGCATATTTCTCAAAAACTTGCAATTACACTTGCTGCAAATATGACCTTCCAGACGGATGGCACCCGGGGCGAACCGCCCCCCCCCCCCCGTAGTGACGCCACTGATATATATATATATATATATATATATATATATATATATATATATATATATATATATATATATATATATATATATATAAAGATTGAAGTCTTTAGTAATGCTATGCTGCTTTAGTAATGCTAAGGGGATGCATTAATTTCGATAAAAAAACAATATGTACTGCTCTCCCCCCAAATATTTCCTGAATTGGCATCCGAAAAAGGTGACTTTAGGCTTTGTTGTATATTTTAAGAAAGAGAGGGTGCAGGTTTCTTCCCATTATCTTTTTCGCTGGGGTCAATTTTAGGCTTTATTATGGAAAGGATGGTTTTGGGTGCTTTTCTGTAAAGATTTCTAGAGATAAAGATTTATGCTATCTTTGTTCACGCGAAGAAAAGTAATGGGGGGGGGGGGGAGTTCGGAGGCCATCCCCCGAAAAGTTTTCAAAATTAAAGTTTTAAAAACGCAGTTTTAGGCTATTTATGGAGACTGTAGGTGAGAGCGTAGGTACTGACAAATGCCCAGTTGACAATGGCAGATTAGCTAGAAAAAAAGGCTAGAAAAATACCTTGTTTCTAATTGAATATTTCCATAGCGCACTAATAAGGTTAAAACTATACAAATCAGGAGAATTGCATTGTGTGCTGAAAAACAGAGTATATAATATGATATAGAGAATATAATATGAGCCATACCATGATAATAATGGAAGGTTAGAAATAACGGAGTTCTGGAGTTCTCCTCCTGAGAATTTAAAAAATTGTTATTCTGAAAACGAAATTTTAGACAACCTTTGACGATGTTTGGGTGAGAGCAGGCTCGGAAAATTTTTCGAAACTGAAGACTTAAGAATGCGATTTTAAGCTATCTTTGGATCCGTTAGGGAAGGGATGGGGCCCAGGGGCGCTCCCTTTGCAATTTTGTAAAATTAAGGTTCCATAGGCAATCATAAACCACTATTAATCACATTAAGGAAAGAAGTGGTGAATGACATCTTTTTAGTGTTGGGAGGGGGGAGAGTGGGGTTAAAAGACTCATCCCCGAAAATTTCTGAGATTGAAGTTCGAAAAACGTATTTTTACACTATCTGTGATGATGTTCAGAGGCTGTCCCTCGAAAAACTTAAACATTTTTTTTCTGTCTCCAAAAATGGGGTTTTCCAGTTTTAAATTTGAAACTATTTTCGGTAATACTTTCTCCTCATCTAACGGGACCAAACATAGTTTTCTAATGTTTTTAGCAGGGACATAGCTCCCAGACACTTTATTCCTTCTCCGAACAGAACCAAAGATGGCTTGAAATTGCATTTTTTGCCACAAGAACCACGGAACCCTATCTCTTCCTTTGAGGTCACGAAACATTAGTTTAAAAGTCCCTTGCCGATAAGAGGCCGTGTCTACCTAGTGGGAAACTAGAGGTCTGACCAGTGAGCCCGGCTCGAAATCAGACTAGTATAAATTTTATCAGTTTTATGGGAGGAAAGGGGCCTAGAAAGCAAACCAACAACCAACAAGGGACCCACCTTGGCTGTCGGTGGTCTTGCTTTCAGGCCTCCAATTTCGAACAAACAGAACCTAAAACTTCGCTTTTGAAACTTCAAAATCAAAGATTTTCTTGAGACATCCTCCAAAATCTATATTTTCCCAAACGTCATCAAAATTAGCCTCAAACGCGTTTTAGGATTTCAATTTAAAAACAAAAGTCCAGTTGAGGTTTCCCGGAGCCACGCACTTTCCCAAACGTCAAAGATAGCCTGAAATTACTCAAAATTTTGCTGAGTTAAATTCTGAAACACCCCCCTCTCACCTAACGTCTGCAAAGAGTGTCTAAAATTGCGTTTTGAAAACTTCCAAATCCGAAACATTTCCGGGAGAAACTCTTGACCCTCTAATATCAGCAAATATAGTCCTCAAACTGACTTCAATTTTACAAATATTCCGAGAGGTACTCCAAATCCTCTTTCCACGTTACCAAATGTTGCCTAAAATTACTATTTTTACGTCAATTTCCCAAATAGTCGCATTCTGCTCTTTCTACAAGCCCTCTGGCATCTATGGCAGCAACTGAAAGTACAATTTCGACATTTAACAAGTGAGGATCAATTTAAAGAACAGTATTGATGATTAAGAGCGTCAAAGTGGTCTAACTCTGTCTGATGTCAGTACACAGTGAAATCAAAGTCTTATTTATAAATAGCTAAAAAAATGAAAGCTATTTCAATTTTTAATGTTTAAAAATATTTTCTGAGCATGTTGTAGTGAATTATTAGCATTATTGTGGGTGAAAACATCAGTATTTCTGTCTCCTAGTCCTAGTTAAATTTTAATCATATTACTCAAGCACACATTTTGCGGCTATTGATATCTTTTTTAATATAATCAGATTCACGAATACGAGTGCACTGGAGTTTTAAATTATTAATTAATAACTAAAAGCTACCAATTATTAGCATAATTTGTAATGAAGCCTAATTAGCGATTCAATGAAAAATAATCCTCATATAAATAATAGCCTATGATCGAGTAACCCGCGTGTTTCAGAAATGAAACTGCATGATAATTTGATAATATATTTTGGTAATGTTTAACATGCAGGGAAAGGCTTTATCGTGACAAGGCTGAACTGGATCCGGTAACTTAACTGATTTACAGTCAGTTCAGGGGAATGAAGAAACGAAAAAGCGATTAACTATGAGCGCAATCTACTGGAGTTTCGGGTTAATCCACTGGAGTTAGGGTTAAAATTTCAACTTTCAAAATATCATCAAACAGGCAACTGCTTCGTTGAAATGTAAAAGAAGAGAAGCAATTTTCACCCGTCATATTTTGACGGGCGACTTTCCAGTTAATATGATAATTTCTTACTAAGAATCTAGCTGCGTCCGAAACAGTCTTGGCTACGCCACTGGGTTTGAGAAACGGGGATCGAAATTTTTCCCCAGAAATTTTTCGAATTGTAGTTCTAAACATATAGTTTTAAACGTCAAACGATCATAAGTGATGTTAGGAAAAGTTGTGCATCAACTGATTTCTCTCGAAAATTTTTGAAAATTGAAGTTTTAAAAATTCGATGGTAGGCCATCTTTGGTTAACGAGGTTCAGAATCAGAGACTCTCTCCCGAACACTTTTTGAAATTGAATACCAAAAATCGAAATTTTAGACGACTTATTTTGCAGTGATAGCTTAAATAACTTTTAACCCTAAAAAATCAGGAATCATGAATGCCTGTATCCATCGATAACTTTTATTTAACTTTAATTTTTTACCGTTAGAGCGACTGGTGTGAATTTTCATTACTAAATTTTAAATATTTTTCTATATTTGAAACATATTTTGACGGTCTTTACTTTTCTACACTTTACTCTGATATTCGTGATGATATCGTGGTTTATAAAAAAGTAGAAGTATAGATGTGAGGGTTGCCCCTCTGAAACTGTCTTCTTTGTTTATTTATCTACTTTTTAAACTGAAGCTTGTCATGCGTTTCAATACCGCACTCACTACTTTTTTTTCTACTTTATTGGTTATAAAAGTGTTTGAAACGTATTTCAGTTGCCTTTAGTTTGGTAATTTTAATGATGTACATTTTTGAATGTTCATAAATAATATTTTAAGATTGCATTTTCTTAAATTTTACAGCAAAAAAAAAAAAAAAAAAAAACGTTCGTTTTCCTTTTCTTTCTTTAATTTTCTTTTTCTTTTTTTTTTTTTTAACTTTCAACACTGCGAATATGTAACAGGGGCCAATAGACATCCATTTTTCCATCCTGGCCAGCATCCAATTTACAGCTTTTATTTTTCAATATTTTAATGGAAGATATATAAAAAAGATAAGCTCAAAATAAAAAGCTTTGAAAAATTGCATTAAAATAATCATACCTCTTCTGCTGCATGTCAATAAGTTTTTTTTTTTTTCCACAAACCAAGATCAAAAGATCAAATGCTTTCAGATTTTTACTTCCTTGCCACAAGAAGAATTATTGCTCGTTCACTTGCAAAGTGAAGTTCAAAATTTCAACTAAACTTTTTCGTGCAGTGCTGAATAAACAAAATAACTCTATGTAGGATAGTCATTCAAGTCGTCTGCTGTACTCCTTGATGCAGTCAGCAATGAAAATCAAACTCAATGCAACTTTTGTCATCAAGGTTCCACAGCGCAAATAACCATTTTCTTCTTTTGGCGGAAAGGTCACACAGCAGGGCTCCGGACAGACCGTTCAAAACTAAAGCAGTTGATCTAGGATTTCCCTAATTTTCCCTAGAGCTCCTAGTTCCAGAAAAACGCTTTCAGTGGGAAAGACCTGGGGAAAGACCCTGAAGCTCAGACATTTCTGTGTTTCTTGTACCCCCCACACGACTACGCCGTCTCGGCGGCGACATTTCTGAGTACTACAATTGACCGACAAATGTCCTGACACTTGTGTGGTGGTCGACAAATAGGTTTAGGTATAACTCCAGCAGGGCTAGTAAAATACTATTTCGATTTTTACTCGTTGGGGTAGAAAAAGGGGAAATGGTGCTAAACGTGCGTTCAGAAAGTTTGTTTCAAAAACAAACACTTATGAGTACAAATGTGACTTTGTATCGAAATATTTTCACTTTCTTTCTCTCTATTTTAATTTGCTTTAGTTTAGGCGTCCCATGTATTATTTTTTCCACTTTGATGCGGTTTTTATTGATGATACAATTTCATAAATGTGTCGACAGCCAGAAGCTATTGTATCGAGAATTTCCATTGGTTTTTCTATGTAATGTTTGTTCTAAATAATTACTTTTAAAAAAATGTTTGAAACGTGCATCTTGACTGCTCATAGTTTGGTAATCTTAATGTGCAATACAAATTCCCAGGTAATTTCTAAATAATATATTAAGGTTTCTTTTTCTTTTTAGATTTTTTACAGAATAAATACTCGATTAGAATTTACGAATGTCGAATTTAACGTTCAAATCCAAAACGTCCATGACATTCAGAATTAACTCTAAAAATAAAAATTGCCGATTGTAGCTGAAACTGTCGACTGACCCTGTGGCCTCAGCAAAATATTCTTATTCGGCGAAACTTGTTTGATGATTCGGCAAGTTTTGGAACACATTGCCTTTTTTTTTTTTTTTAATTCCCGAATTTTCCTTCTCATATGTGCATTGCATACCCATATTTTAATCTTCGGCAAATTGAGAATTTTCCAAAAATTTAAGTTCGGGGCGTCCTTGGATCAGTGTCGGCAAAATGAAATTTTGTTCATATGAATGTCGTTAAATTGGGAATACGGTGCAATTAGCAGTTGTTGAGTTGATTATGTCTTTCAGAAGAACAGTCGTCAGTATGATCACAGGTTGCACTAGACATGCCTATACAAACTATTGATTTTTCTTTCTTCATTAAAAGGTGAAAATTTTTACGCATGGTCAAGCCCGACACATTACTTTGTACTCAAATATTTTGAATCTAGAATAAATTGAAAAGCAAAAATGCCGACTCTATAGATGAACTTTCTGAGATGATCGATGCTTTATTGTGTCGGCAAAATGAGCTGTCGCAAAGTAAGCAATCGGCATCATGGGCAGATGAAAAAAATGTTCGTGTCTGCGATATGAATTCATCAGAACGAACATGAAGCGCAGTCAAACATGGTATACATACCTCGCACAAACTCTTCATGTTTTCTTTCATCCCGAAAGTGCTTATTATTAATTATAAATCTGTGTACACGTGTATTATACATATTTCAAAAACCAAACACTTCGTGTCGTGAATGCTGAAACTAATGAGTCAAAAATTGCCGACTGTGGTGAATTTGATGATTGGGCACTGGGCAGTGTCGTATTTACGTACTCGGTAAAAGAAGCGCCCTGAAGATGCACGCTCAAGGGAACAGTCGGCGAAAGAATGCTGAATGATCCTGTTTGCTGAACGAAGTGTGAGCAAAATGAAAATAAATGTAAATAAAGATCCTATTCATTATTTTTTCTTGCGCAAAGTACCCAAAAGGTTAGATTTGCAACTTTGAAATATGAAATTGCTGACTTTCGTTTTTTAAAAATTCAATCAATAAAAGCTTTGAAAATCCGAAACATTGAAAATGCCGACTTAAACTGATTTTGCCGACTGGATGAAATCTCTGGGAGGGTGAGACACCCCCTCACCCCCCCCCCCCCCCCATGGCGACGGTCCTGGTTTTACTGTATATGATTTGTTGATTGCAACACCCAAAAGTTGACACCCAATTAATTCTAAAGCAGCCAACAAAATTCAAATTAAAAATTTGAGAGAAGAAATAGGCGCTATACACCTCTCTATGATTAGATTTTACTATACTGCCTATAATTCTTCACTCAAACTTCTAATTTTGATTTTGTTGGCAGCTTAAAAATTAACATAAACATACATATATTCAGATCATGATTAAGATTTTGGGTGTTGCATCCAAGAAATCATAAACTTAGATTATTTCATGCTTTTTAGTTGGATCCAAGCTACAGATAGCCTTTAGAATTAAAAAAAATATTTTTTATATTTTATTTTAAATTTTTTTGTTTTAAAATATATTTGAGGTGAAAATTTTTGAGAGTTAAAACATATTTTCTTGTTACCTATCCTTATTAAGAAAAAAAAAAAGGTATGGACTTTCATTTTGTTTGTTTCCCTTTTCTTCGTTTGTTGCATCGCTAAAAGGAAATTGGCAGCCCCACTTCTGAAAAACTGGAGGGGTGTAGCACCTCCCACCCTTGGCGTCGGCCCTGGTTGAAATTGTCGACTGAGTACAGGAAGGTGACGCCCATTGGGAGGTCCCCGTGGCCTCCATAGCAGTTCTTGTTTGGCAAAATTTGTCTGATGGTTTGGTAAATTTTAAGACATTATTGCATTTTTTAAATTTCTGGATGTCCCTTCTCATATGTGCATTGCATATCCGTATTTTATCATACGGAAAGTTGAGAATTTTCCCCAAAATTTTAAGTCTGTTGGACGTTATGTCCGCTGGACATTATGTCCGTCGGACGTTTTGTCCCTCGGATGTTTTGTCCTTCGGACGTTTTGGACCTGGACGTTATGTCCATGGACGTTTTGGATCTGGACGTTATGTCCGGCATTCGGGTGTTTCTGGATACAATGACGGCAAAACTAAATTTTGTTCAAGTAAATGTCGGTAAACTGAGAATACTGTGCAATTAGCAGTCGGCAAATTTATTATGTCTTTCAGATGGGCTTTTAGATGAAGAGTCGTCAGTGATCACAAAATACACTCCAGACAATCCCACGCAATCTATACATGTTTTTTGGTATTTCCTTTTTCATTAAAAGGTAAAAATGTGCACATGGTCAAGCTACATACTACTTTATTCTCAAAGATTTAGAATATAGAATCAACTGTAAAAGCAAAAATGCCGACTCTAGCTGAATTTTCTGAGTGGACGCTTATTGTCTCCGCAAAATGAGCAGTCGCAAACTAAGCAATCAACATAGTGTAAGCAAAACAAAGTTTATGTAAACGGAGATCCCATTCATTATTTTTTCTTGCGCAAAGTATCAAAAGGTTAGATGTATAACTTTTTTGAATATGCTAACTTTTTCTTTAAATTTTTGTCAATTAAAACTTTGAAATTCCGAAACATTGAAAATGCCGACTTAAACTGATTTTGCCGACTGGATGAAATCGCTGGGAGAGTGAGACACCCCCCTCACCCCCCTGGCGACGGTCCTGGAAATAGTGAGCGACGTTAGAATTCCTCTCCAATAACGTACTGCGATGATAATTCTACTTCGGGCGAACATAGCAGTCTCTTATCTTGCTGCTTCTTGTCCACCCCAAGAAGACAGGAACTCCTTTTAAGGACAGAACTAATCTTGTCTCAGAACCAGACTATTCGTTATTGTAGTTTAACATTCATACACATTTTGTTAACCTATTATCTGCGAAAACCCAAGTCCACCTATGATCTTTTTTCCTATATTTGGCAGAACAACTATTTTCTTTTTTCACTTAAGAACTCCACTCTAATTTTACCACAATACTCCATGAATTTGCAAGCAGCAGGTGACGCATGCGAGTGGGTGGAGTCAGAGGTGGAATATTGTTCCTTTGTTCTTCTCACGGTAGATTGGGTTCCCTCCCCTAGGTTGCCTCGGAACACAGCTGATTGATCCATTTACCATGACACGAAGCGTACGTTGCACGGAAAAACGTGACATTGACGGTCAGGGCATGAATCGAAAGTTAGGAGGATTTCTGCTGGTGGAGGCAGTGGCGCGCTCAGGAATTTTTCTTTGAAGGGGCTAGAATTTTTTTAAGGAACTCTGATCAGGGTTGCCAGAGTTAAGAACAGTAAATACGGGATAGGCTTCTAAGAGTGAAAAGGGGGGGGGGGGGTACTTTTGTGGTTGAGGGCAATTTCTGGTTATGGTGTATTTTTAAGGGGTGATAAACAATCTTGTTTCAATGACTTTGGCAAGATTTCTCATAGTATGTTTATGGGTGAGTACATTTTTGGAGGAGCACTAACTTAAAGAATAAAGCAAGCAATAGAACAAAGTTCAGAAGACAGAGAGGCGTTGATAGGAACAGGTGCTAATTAGTTAAGTCACATTTTTCGTTTTACTTTATCTTTTTACTACTGTCTCGTATTGTAAAATATTGTTATTAGCTAGAATACGGGACCTACGCCGTCCCGTATGGCAGTTCCCCGAGACGCCGGACAACCTTTCAAAATACGGGACTGTCCCTTGAACTACGGGACGTCTGGCAACCCTGACTCTAAAACGTGAAGTGAGAGGCGAAATCAATGAAATTTGAACAACCTCCCCCCTCTCAGATTCATGTAGATTTTTTTTTTAATTTCGTATAAGTAAAGTTTTATTAAAGTTTTATTTTAATTACTCTCTCTCTCCATCTATCGAAATATAAAATCAGTTGGAATTCGTAAATGATAAAAGACACACAGCAAACTAATTATGCGAAACTATAGGAAACAAAACCTGAATAACGAAAGCAGCAACAAGATTATTTAAAAAAAAAAAAAGAAAAAAGAAAAAAAAAGAAAATAGGGACCTCGGCGGTGGATAAGTCTCTTGAGAAAAAGATTTTCGCGGCAGCCGTATTTCAAAAGAAGTAATTTTCAACCCTTTAGTTAATGGTCCAGAATGGGGTTGTTTCCTTCTGTGAAAAGTAGTACTTTTAGTCACTGAAATTTATAGAATAAGCCAAAAAAAAAAAAAAAACATGGACCCAAAAAAATTCTTTCATTTTCCCAACAGTTATAATTTAATTATTTTTTTTAAATGTCCGATTTTGCAAGTATTTGCAATTTTACTTCAGTATAGAAAAAAGAGTCAACTTAAGGTACAGAAAAAATTTCATAATTGTATTTTTAATAGATTTTCAGAAAAAGGTAGATGAACCTGTGCAAATTAACTTTGACGGTATAGGGGGTACTGACTCCCTTTTAAAGTCTTTAAATGTAATTCCCAGGGATTCCCATTCCCCACCCCCAAGAGCACGGGGTCACCTCCTAAATACCACAAGGGCCTCCCAAGAGTGAACCCCATCTCCCCCCCCCCCCCGAAAAAAAGAGAAAAAGACACTTCTCAAAACAACCTCACTGAAAATTTCAATGGCGCAATCCGCACCATGACAACATTCTAAACAAAACTAATCAATTTCTTTCTCTTTCTTTTTCCAAAATCGCAGTTCAAGTGGTCAAAAGAGATCACGTCATAGCAACTTAATAAACTGCTGCGAAAAGCAGACAAAGACTTGTGACATTCCATTAGTTGGTAATTGTGTTTAATCTGAGAATAAATAAAAAATCTGAAAAGTAGAACTAAAATGAATGCAAAACACACACTTTTGCAACTCTTGGTTGTGAAAGCTTTAATTAGTCGGTAACGATCTCAAATTTTTATTCATTTTGTTTTGTGTGTGTGTGTGTGTGTGTGTGTGTGTGTGTTTTTTTTTTTTTTTTGTTCAATTTTATTAAACTTTATTGTGAATCACAATGGAGAATTGAAGGATTTTAGTTCCTGTAAGTTAGGAAACAACGAGCAAGAACTTCCCGGAACAGAAGTTCACGGGTCATTTTAATTTATTCCTAAACAGAACTCATAAGTAATAGAAAATAGTTCATAAGAGTGAAGATCTCTCTAGTCGAAAACAATAGTGCCAACCTTTTTCTACTCGCAAGCCGCTTCTCGCTCTAAGATGAATCTCACGAGCCAGAATACGCACCAAATTAAAATGTATTTGAAACTTTTTTTTTTTTTTTTTTTTTTTTTTTTACGGATAACGCGGAAAAGGATAGAAAATTACAAGCAAGAACTGATGCTATCATAACTACACGTTTATTTTATTGATACGAAATTTGCACCAGTTTTTCAGACAGAACTTTCTAAGCCTTCAAATTTGCAAAAATCATTCGTAATGCCGATCCGTTGTTTTGGAAGGTCTTAGAATTTTTATTTTCGATTCGTATCATTGAGGTTCCTTACCTTATTCGTACCTTAGGTTGGGCACCGCTTTTCTAAAAGATTGAAATGTCTCTAGTTCAATGAGCTTTGAAAATCACCCACGTAAGCGTAGTTTCTAAGCAGAAAGAACCGAGAGAAAAAAAAAATCATTTTCCAAAGCAGCTGTCTTCGTCACTTGGTAAGTAACGAAGCAGGAAGGGTGTTTGTGGAAGAGTGGACAGGAGTGTGAGGGTGTAAAGAGGTTCAGTCATACGCACACACGCACACATATCAGCAGAATGCTGTCATTCAATTAATCTTTAGTCATCCCCCAAGGGCTAGTTGCTGGCATGCCAGCTTATTCTATTCCAATTGCGGGACTGCTGAGGGCAAAGTTCGACAACGAACTCGAAAATTGCAAGGGATAATGTACAAAATATGATTTGATACTTTCCGGTTTGAGTATTTTTAAATGTTCCTCATTAGAATTTTTCCAACTGAAACTGAGGACTCATTTTCAATTGCAGAAATATCCAGCTTCTGAGGAGGTATGCCATTATAGTGTTTTATATCGCTATCGCACCCCGGCAAAGAAAGTGACACAACTCAAATTCGGTTAAACCGTACTAAGGGGCCATTCATCAATTAAGCAAAGACGATGCATTAATTAAGTAAAGATGATTTCGGCAATTTCTGATTCCTACCCTCCTGCAAGGGTACGTAAGATTTTTCGACCCCCCCCCCCCCTCCTATTCTAACGTAAGATTCCATTTCGTTATTATTTTTAAAAGCCTTTTCGCGCAAGGAAATATTTACTAAAAAGTTGGAATCTAAACTGAATGTTTTTTCGACATTTTTTTTTTTTTTTTTGTATATGATGCGATATTAATTTAAAAAAAAAAAAACCATGCCATACGTAGTGTGATTCTTTTGTTATATTTTATACTATTCAGTCTTTGTAGAACAACTGAAAAAACACACTTATCCCTAATACGTTTTTTAACTTCCAGAAGAAAATGAAATATGATTCCTGATAAACCACTTGACAGCACGATTTCTAATATAAAATATCGACTTGGAAAATATTACGTAAGAATGGGTTTTAATGGGGTTGTTTCCTCAATTTGTTGCTGGTCCCCTAAATGAATAGCAGACTTGTTTTTAAATATTTTTTATTGAAATTCGTGAAGGAGCATTTAAAAACTATATATATTTATTGAGTAGTGTTTTCAGACATTTCCGAGATATACTTCAGAGGATATTGTTTCCGAGATATACTTCAGAGGATATTGTTTCCAAGGTATACATACTTCCGAGGATATACCTGGCAACTAAATTGCAGAAAATCTTCAAACTATTTTGAAGCCACGGATGCAAATGACGATGTTTTTCGGACCCCACGCTCTCGAAAACAATGACAAGAAGGGGACAATAAGACAGTTCAAATGAAATAACTTCTTTGGTACTGTACAGTACAGAAATATGAAAATAATAAAGCAAGCATGTAAAAATTTTCATGATTTTTTCCACGAACCCGCTTTTTACTAGCACTCGATTTTAACGAGCAAATATCGCGATCTTCTTGCGCTCGTCATATCAGCGACTTCGACTGTAGTTCTGAAAAAAAAAAAAAAAAAAAAAGTTGACGGAATAGCTGTAGAAGTAAAAATCATTAGCATTACGTAAATTGGCAGCTGATTAATCGGCTGCCAATCGGGTTCATCCCTAATATAAATGCAATTTTGCGTCCTCAAATATGTTTCAAATCAGTGGACTAAATATGTACGGCAGGAAAAGACATCTTGACTGGGAAAAAAAACACTGTTGAATAATTTCCAAATGATAAAAGACGGAAGTAAGGAGGGGGGAAAAAAACTGTTAGAAAAAGCTAAAAGTGAAGGAAGAAACCAAAATTACTTGTAAAGGAGTAGGTGTGTCAATGCGTTGCATCCCCAAATAAATATGATAATAGAAATGATGCAGAAACGAATTTGTTGGCGAAAAAGCAGTTTCAAAAGCATTAGCAATTAAAAAAATCCTTCAAAGGCCCAAATAAATTGCAAAAGATTTTTTTTTCTTTACAATGTCAGTCTATTATTTGAAAACGTTTTTGAAAAAAAAAAAAAAAAAAGAACCGACTTCAAAACTGCACCTGAAAATTGCTCTAAAAAGTAAAAAATAATTTTATTTGAACACCATCCACACTGCTTTTAAACATAATTTTTGAAGTAAGAGAAAAATGATAGACAAAAAATGATGTGTGTGTGTGTGTGTGTGTTACAATATTTCGTTTATATTTTCCAGAATAACCACTCAAAATTAAAAACGAAACATTTGTACCGTCACTCAAATATGTTGTTATGTTATCAATGTAATGTATGCGAATGCTATTGAAAAGTATGGATCCATTTAAATTTATATTTGTAACTGAACTTGAGTTAGTGATTATGTATTTTAAATATCGTTTTCCGGCAGAGGCGGCGAGTGGGGCTTATAATTGTGGGTGCAAATTTTTTTTAGGAAGTTGAAGACTATTTTAGGCTATCTCTTGAGCAATGAGGGTGAAAGGTGGAGGGGGGGGGGGACTTCTGATGTTCTCTCGTGTAAATGTTTTGGAATTGGAGTTTTAAAAACGTCGTTTTAGTAGAGTTTTGTCAACGTTTGAGGAATGGAGAGGAGTTTCCGGGGTTGTCCCCGTAGTGTTTTTTTTAAAAATAAAGTCTAATTAAGAATGATAATAATAAAAATGAAGAAGTTTGGATCGTCTTTGGTAATGTAAGGATAAGGAAGGCTCTTCCTGGAATTTTTTTTTTTAAACTGATGTCTTAAAGACGCAAATTAAAGCCATCTTTAGCAAATTTAGAGTAAGGGGTTTGGCGTCCTCTCCCAGAAATTTTGTAAAGTTTAAAACATTTTTAAACGTTTTTTAAAACGTTGTTTCAGACTTCTCTTTTATTGACTTAAGGAGGAACGAAAGAGTTTGGGGGTTTTTTTTTCTAGTGTTTTTTTTTTTTTTTTTTTTTTTTTTTTTTTTTTTTTTTACTGATGAAATATTAAGAACTCAGTCTTAAACTTCGTTTGGAAACTTCAGTAAAAGATCTCCGTTTTTTTCTTTTTTTTTTTTCTAAATAAGAGTCTTAAAAACGCAGTTCTAAGCTATCTAAGGGGATTCTCTTCCTGATTTTTTTCTCTCCTCAAACTAGCGTCTTTATAACGCAAATCTAAATCATCTTTAAAGAAAGGAGAGAGTGCGTCCGGGGACTTCCTCCCGGAAAATTTTTTAAATTGAAGTTTCTAAACTGAAATTTTAAACAATATTTTTGACGTTTATGTTCGGGTAATCTCACCCAGAATGTTTAGAAATTGAAATCTTAACGATGAGGCAATCTTTGATGATGGAAAAAGTGTGGGGGAAGTCGCCCTCTCCTTGCATCCCCCCCCCCTCCAGTCGCCGCCACTCTTTTCCGGCGACTTCAAAATATATTTTAAAAATTGTGTTGAAAAGTAGCAGGTTTCTCGACAATTGTTAAAGAATTTCTTCTTTATTTTTGACTTTTTTGTTTTTGTTTCTTGTGATATTTTTAAGATGCTTTGGTGGCGAAGATGGTGTTTAAAGAATAAAATCATTGTTTACTTTTTAGGAGCAATTTCCAGCTGCAGTTTTGAAGTCGGTTCTACTTCTTTGAATTTTTTGAAACAAATCATTAAAATGAAAACAATTATATTTTAGATTGTTCGTAAGCTAGAATTAAAACAATGACACAGATATGAAAAATATCAAACGTTGTAAAATGACCAAAAAAAAAAAAAAAAAAAATCCATAACACAACAAGAATTTATTTCATGATAAATTCAAAATTTACTCACTACAGTAATCAAAAATTAATACTAATAACACTAAAAGGAAAATACGACAGAAATGTAAATGAACAAATAAGTTTTACTAAGGAGCATAACTTTTAGTAATGAAAAATATCACAAAAAATAAAAAGTTTGACATTTTTCCTGAAAGTAAAACAGAAAATGAATGAATAAATAAATGTAAAATGAAAAATTTGTTAAAACTTGTAGGGACGTGTTTTGGGGTTACAAGGAACCCCTTTTTCCCTTCAAAAAAGATGTGAGCTTGCGGATTTAAAAACTTCACCTGAGTCGATTGTCTCTGCTCATATCTTTTCGGCATTGAAAAAAAAAAAGTGTTCCCCGTGACTCCAAAACATGTGTCAGCGGGTTTTGGCAAATTTATACTTAAAGAAAAAAAAAAAAACATCTTTTATCGGTACATTTTAGTAGTCCTTATTTTCCACTAAACCAGGGGCGGCATTTCAGCCTTTAATTTGGGGGGTCGAGTTTCGTAAATATGTATTACCACAGTGCGGCAACAAACACACATTAGCTAACACAGGGGCGGCATTTCAGCATTTCATCTGGGGGGGTCGAGTTTCTTAAATACGAATTACCTCAGTATGGAACAAAACACATATTGGCTAACAGCAAGTAATCATGATATGGGGGGGGGGGGAGATTGTATAGTTAAAGAGCCCCCAGAGAAGATATTTGTTGATGTGAGATATTTTTTTCAAAAATAGTATGTATTTTTAAAGAGTATAATGAAACCATACTATGCATTGAGCAGCTGAAATGTGTTTCTAGCGGAAGAAAGTAATGAACACTCATCAAATAGACACACTTAAAGTATGAACGTAAAAATAAATGCAAAATACCACGGCATTTTCTTGTGCAGCCACACCACTGCACGGGCCTCTCATAATCATCGTTACGCAGAGCACACAAGAACGAGATATTTAGCCCATATGAGGAAATTACGTCTTTTGTTAAAATTAACCATGATTCTTCATCAGTTTTTTTTCTGTTCTGAAAAGGCCAGTAAAGGCTTCATGAACTTCTAATAATTTAAAAAACGGGAAATACTTGCTCTTGTCTGGAAATGTGTCAAGTTTCGTCAACCATTATGGAGAATCAGCAAGATTGTTTTTCTTCAACTTTGATTGGCGATTTACGTAAATTAAATTTGCTCTTTAAGAATTTGGGGGTGCGACCACCCCCTCTTGACCCCCCTATTTGCCGCCCCTGCACTAAACCATTAGTGAGCTCAAAATATTAAACGAAAATAACGACTCAGTTTTGAAAAGAAATAATAGAAATTAAAGCACACTGAAATGGAAAAAAAAAAAAAAAAGCCTGAAACATAATTAAACAAATAAGTTTTGATAATAAGTATTTCTTTTAGACATTTAAGTATCATAACGAAACAAACTTTCAAAACTTTCAGAAAAGTAAAAAATAATTAAGCAAAGTAAAAGAAAAAGCATAAATCTATACTAAAACTCTCGGGCACGTGTTTCGGGGTGTTACAAGGAACCCCGTTTTCCTTGCAAAATATATGTGAGCCCATGAATTTAAAGACTCGTGGCCAAAAACCGGTTTTCCGCCTTTTTTTTTGGATTAGAAGTTTAGTTAAAGTTCTCTTTTCGTTTCCATCCACCATTCCCCCCTCCCCAGAGCCGGCCTTAGACCGATTAGAGCAAAAGGACCGAATCGGGCCCCACGCTAGCATGGGCCCCGCGCCAAAAGAAAAATAATAATTTTTTCCTGTCAAACTCTTTTAAAAAGTTCAAATTTAATATTTAACTGATGTTTAATCTGGGAATGTGGAGCTACTTTTAGTTCAATCAATAGGGTAAGGAGATTCTGAAGCTTTCAGCTAATTTTAATTTGCCACAAGTAGCAGGAGTTATATTTCGCAAAATATATTTCCAAAACTACTTCTGTGAAATAAATTTCCATAAAAAAAAGTTAAAGTATCTGTTCAATTGACCATCTGAAAGCGATGGCCACAACGATTGCACCGACCGGTCAAGAGAAAGGGAAATAGGTAATGGGACTTCAAAAAATGAATTTTTAATGATTATCGTCGATTAGTATAGTGAGTAATAAAATAAAGACCCCACCTCAGATCTTAACTACCGCAAAGGCAAAGCAAAAAATGATGCCAGGCACCCAAATTTTAGGGGCCCCAAAGCTGCCTCTTAAATTTAATTTATTTATTTATTTCGTTTCATTTATTTATTTATTTATTTTTGGCGGGAAATGTGCGAAAATACAACACCGATGATATTTTCTGTTATATACAATTTATAACAATGCCCCACATAATCTTGAATACAACTTGCTCCAAATATCACCAGTACTCTTATTATTGTGCAATTAATTGTGAAAGAACCCAAATCCCTCAATTACAGCGTGATTAATGCTTAAAACACCTTCAAAATAATTCCTTAGAAAACAAATTTCCAACAGCTACTTGTAAAAAGAGAGAAATCAGTGCTATCTCACAATCGGTCGCGAATTAAAAACTTCGATTAAAACCCGCACAACCCCTACATTTTTTTTTCTCTCTTTTTAGAAAAAAAGTGTGGGTGTGATGAGGGATTGTAATTTTCGTTTGGGTCTTATCTACAGTTACTTGTCGTCTATTTTTTGATTTTGAAAGTTATTTCACTGAATAAAAAATTTCCTACGAAAAGAAATCTACATCAATGACATTAAACTGTTATAACTTTTGATTAACTATAATACCAGTGATGCACAACCTTTTTATAACTGCAGAACGAAAATCATATCAATATGATTCTCGTGGGTCAGATACATATAAAAATTTAAAAACATTTTTTCCTCTAAATTTCAAAAAAAAAAAAAAATGAGGTGATGTGTGCATCACATGACTTTCCTTTTACTCCAATTTAATGTCATTTCCCCATTACTTGCAGTTTTAATGTGATTCAATAGTTTACTCTTTAAATATCACCAACAGTGGCCAAACTGAAACAAATTCTTAAAAAAATCGCCA
The DNA here is from genome assembly GCF_026930045.1 of Uloborus diversus. Lineage (NCBI taxonomy): Eukaryota > Metazoa > Arthropoda > Arachnida > Araneae > Uloboridae > Uloborus > Uloborus diversus. The sequence continues at coordinate 100,712,528 of NC_072739.1, read as the reverse complement.
ACTTTATCGTTAAAATGGCGACAAAACTTGGAGACCAAATGACTGGCGATATATTGCCAAGTGTCCGCCAAATTATAACGCCACTTGAGTTTACATCGAAATTAACAATGATTCCCCTCCAAAAAGAGGCAGAAGACCCCTTTAGAAACACCCGAATGCAAACAAAGGGGGAAGTGCACAACTGGACCCCACTAGGAGTCTACGTACCAAATTTCAACTTTCTAAGACTTACCGTTCTTGAGTTATGCGACATACATCCGCACATACGCGCATCTGCACATAAGCACATACAGACGTCACAAGAAAATTCGTTGTAATTAGCTCGGTAATCATCATAATGGATATTTCGCATGTCTATACGTTCTTAGGCACTTATCCACGCGTGGTCGAGTCGAAAAAAAAAAAAAACTCAATATTCATTTGGGGTTGAGTAAAATGGAAATTAAGGTTGATTTTTGAGTGAAATTTTTTTCGCGAATACAATACTTCCTTTTTTGTAAAAGGAAGTTAAAAAAAAAAACATGGAAAAGGAAACAAAATAATGAACTGCGAATTTTGTTATCATTACTTGGCATTAATACTGGGTGCAGTGTGAATTTTCTTTCCAGAAACCACGAGCCATACGTTAGTCACTACTGCTCTATACCACAACATGCAAGAATTGTGTGCTCTTTTATTGCTTAATTTTAGAATAAGACTTAGAATATTTTGAGTAGTGCATAATAACTAGGAGACCAAATAATAAGATAGGAGTAAAATTTTTGTGAGATCAATGTGAAAGTTAAATCTTTTAGCTGAGTATTAATCTAACAAGTAACTGATTGAGGACTACTTGAAGTCTCTTTAGCACTGGAGCACCATATCGCCAAGATGCAAAATTGGGAACTGCCGTCTCATCCCTCTTCTCGCAATGAAAGGCGACTGTTAGATAGCAAAACAGCCCTACTTGGAACATGAGTTAAATCACAATAAATATGTTTTTAGACCTTCAATGTCAAAAATTTCATAGCTGTGAGGTTTAAAACTTTTATTCCTCCGGCGAAGTCTCAACATATAGCCTAAAATTTGGTTTTCAAAACTTCAATGTCAAAAGATTGTTAGGGGGTAGACAGAGCAGAGTATGGGGTTCTGTAATTTCCAGAGAAGTGTCACAGAACCTTTCACCCCTTTCCTTAAGATCCACACTGATAGATTAAGTTTAAGCTTTTAAAAAATTCCACGGGATACCTCCCCAATTTTTTCCTTAAAATTGACGTCTTTTTCGAAAAACATTCTGGATTCTGTCATCTCCTCTTCCCACAAAATATCCTAAAATTGCGTTTTTACACTTAAATTTCCGGAGGTTCATCTGATCCCCTAGCGTCGTCTAAGCGAGCTTAAATTTCACTTCAGTTTCTAAATAATTCAACCAAGTATCCTTATTCCCTTTCCCATAATTTTACCAAAAATTGCCTAAATTTATTTTGGCTTCAGTTTTTAAAATTCTTTCAGAACTATGACTTTGAACCTTTAACTTTTTCTTCAGACTAAAACTGGGTTTTTAAGACTTCAATTTATTAAATTCCAATAATTATATTTTCCAGGGGAGGTCGCCACACATCCCACCTCTGTCCTATTGCAGACGTCACCAAAGACAGTCCAAAATTTCATTTTTTGGTTTTGTAGCTATTGGAAAATAACTTTTCTGCCAATGCACTAAATTGCGAATCTAGAAGTTCTCAGTGCTAAACTTATGTAAAACCTTGTTTTTTAATTCACTCATTTTTTTATTGTATCTCAAATTAAGTGCAATTATTTTGCAATGTGCTCCGCCAGAGTTCTCCAATCGGGCCCCCGCATTCGTTAAGGCCGGCTCTGCCCCTCCCCCTTCTGTGCATCATGCGAAAACCAAAGAACACCATTTTCTTTTCGCACGTTTTAAGGGTTCCCTTTTCATTCAAATACTTTTCTTCGATCACCTTACACATTATCCTAATCATTGAAAAATTCCTGAAGATCATTCAATGCAAATGTTCTTTCGCTTCGATGTAGCTCCCCCCCCCCCCTTTCCCTCTAGTTTATCGCTTCAAACCGTTGTTTTTTTCTTTCTACTTTCGTTTTTAAATGAATATTCGCCTACAATGTTTTCATTTTCTTTGCATTATTAGTTTCGTCTGCGCTATTTTTTCTTTTCTTTTCTTTTGTGTGGTCTCGTGGCGCGTATTGCCCTGTGATCAGTAAGCACAGAACATTACTGCTGAACGGGGGGCTGTAGCGGGAATATTCTGACTCGAAAACTTTCCGCACCGCATTTTTAGGAAAAGTTATACTCTCTTTGATCGTCATCTCCTTGATGAACCCATCGTCAAGATTATACAAATGTCCATGTGAGACATGTCTCAGAAAGTCTGCTTTTTATAAGCATAGAAAAAAATGTTTGCTGCTACTTCTAAGCTCAACAAAACAGAATAGCAGACTTAATAGTTTCTATGCAAGCCAAAACTGTAGCTATGGAAAAAGTTTTCGTGCGAGTTTTTTTGCTCATATAAAAAGTCTTCATGACATTGATTGCTAGGAAGGAGTTTAAGTATATTTGTCAGCATTACAGGTAAGATTTTTTTTCTCATGCACTTGAAAACATATTGTATTTAATGGCACTATAGAATTAATTTTGATTGATTATATTAGTGTACAGAGCGCTTCTTAAAAAAAAAATGTTTCTAAGTATATTACTAAATATCTCATTCATCTTAATATCACTTCAAATTTCACGTTGATTAGTCTACATCATCCAAGAAAAACATATTAAAATCTGAAAAATTGATGATCAGAGACAAGTCTAGAATTAGTTAATAAAAAGCAAAATGAAGACGTTAATTAGTACTGTACAATAACTGTCATTTGTTTGAGTATCAAGTTATCCATACAAGATTATAAAATGAGGTTTTTTTTTTTGGTTTTTTTTTTTTCCAAATTTTTTTTAAAGAAGCCATGAATGTTTTGGTTAAGTCCTCAGGTTATTTAGTTCTTAAGAAGAAAAAGAAAAAAAATTGAAAAGCTGTGAAAAATTTGTAGGTAAACAATTTGTGTTAGATGAAACTTTCTAAAGAAATCGTAACTTATTTCTAGGGATTTCAAGCATTTTTTTTTTTTTTTTTTTTTTTTTTTTTTTTACGGACTGACGTGAATAGACGCGTATAAATAAAAACGACGTAACTCGAAACATTGACCAATCATTTTGATTTTAAAAAGCTTAACTCTATTTAAGCAAATTTATGCAAATATTAGCCACCTGTGGCGACCAGCTGGTTTGTCTTTTTACGCCATTACCCTTTATTGTAAGCAGCAGCCGAAGGCGGCTGTTTGACTTACCTGCCATTCACCTTTTTACTCCAAGATTGACGCCCTTGGCGGCTGTTTAAATATAGTTGGCTGTGGTTTTAAGCAATCTGTATCTATCTTTATCAATATGAATAAAATATTTTCTATATTTATCTCCAGTTCTGTTTTGAGCCATTCACCTTTTTAAGCCAAGAATACCACCTGTGGCGGCTTCTGTCGACTTTCGATACTGTGGCATTTCCTTCATTCTCTTTGAACTCACTAATAGTCAAGTGGAAAATAAGGACTTAAAAGAACCATTTTTTTTCCAAGTATAAATTTGCAAAACTCGCTGACACGTGTTTTGGAGTCACAGGGAGCTCTTTCTGCAATGTAGAAAAGATGTTAGCTTGTTTATGTACAGACAATCGACTGAGAGGAAGTTTTTAAATCCTCAAGCTCACATCTTTTTTGAAAGGAAAAAAGGAGTTCCTTGTAACCCCGAGACACGTGCCAACGAGTTTTTGCAATTTTTATCTCATTTTATATTTAACTATTCATTTGTTTTCGTTTTTGCTTAATTTTCAAACTTTTTATCTTTCATGATACATTACTAAAAGTTATGCTCAAAGTTGGTATAAAAACCGTTTTTTTTTTTTGGAAAAAAAAAAAAAATCTTTTTTTTTTTTGTTTAAACTAGTTTTTTTTTATTAAACCGATTTTATTTGTTTTTTATTACTATTTGTGTAAGAAAAACAATTTTATTTTAGGGAAATCATGAAGATTTTAAGAATTAATTGTTAAGGAATGTTTAATATTCATATTTGTACCTAATTTCTTTGTAATTAATTAAATAATTAAGAGTAAAATCTTGTAATTTCATTTCCTCCTACTTAGAGATTTCTGTAGGAGAATATTGTTTGAAAACATTTAACTATTATAAAAAATTCAATACGTAAATGGGTCTTGGTATAAATAATCAAAGAAATAATTTACTGTGATAGTAGTGATAGTACAGACATTATTAATTACAATTAAACAAGAATAAATTATTGCAAATTAATTTCCTCATAATCATAGCTATCTACTATAAATAAAAAAGTAAAATTAAAATCACGCATTTTTAAACATGGGAAAGTGTTTTGCAAAATCTACAAATGAATCATAAGTCTGATGTACATTATAGAACTTTACAAATCAAAAGATTAATGCATATTTTGTCTAAAAATTAAAAAGAAAAAAATTAAATCACGTAATTTATTTACCTAATGTATCAGTGACAACAATTATAGAAACAGGACAAGTAGGTTTTAAGAAAATCATTATGTTTTCCATTGTAGACATTATTTCTCCTGGTTTAATGCATTTAGGAATACACGTTTTTAATCAAAGAACAAAAAATCATTTTAATTAAATGCCTCAGTACAAACTAAAATGAAAATACTCTTTTAACATATTTTAATGAGACAAATTTTAATAATGTCATAAAAATTAATATTTATTGATTCTTCCACCATTCACACATGAGACTTCTTTTGTTATATTGGGATAAAAAATGTTCTTTGAAAGGTGAAAATTTGGCATTAATTTTTTTTTAAAGAGCACAGAGTTACATGAATGTTTTCTATTTTCATAATTTTATACATTTTTTTTTCTTGCTCTGACTGCATCGTCTATCGGGGATACAAAAAGTGTGCAGGTATAAGCACAACTTTTGCCTACTCTAAGTGTTCTTGGACTTTTTTAGTTATTTTTTCTCTTATGTCATTTAAATATTCTAGTGTTAAGATACATTTACAGTATGCATCTCTTCAATGGTACATAATCTATCTCAATAAATCTTAAGTAATCAAGCAAATTAGGTAGTACATGAAGTTTTGGTTGAAATATGCTTTTTGGACTATTTTGAAATGCAAAGCACTGAAAAAGTGATAATTAAAATTATAAAAGAGCTACTTGGATTATTTTTTACATGTAATTTTAGAAAAACTTAGTGTTGGTCTGCCTTGTATATTTATGTGCCTAATAGAAAAGCTGCACAGATTAAAAAAAAGAAAACAATAAAAAATAAAGTAACTATTTAGCAATCTTGTATTAGCTTAACAATTATAAGTTTTTAAATTTAGTAAATTTGTAATTTATCTATATAGCTTTGCTAGTTACTTTGCATCAATTAGATTTTATTCTTTGCAATAATATCTAAAATTTATGAAAACATTTCGGAGGAAAGCAATAAAAATTTTCAAAAAAACCATTTTTAAAAAAACACACATATTAAAAAAAAAAGACACTTGGTTTAAACCATGGTTTAAACCAGCGTGGTATAAACCAAACAACCCTGGTCATGCTTTCTAGCAAAATTTATTTGTTTTGTTACATTTCAGGTATTTTTCTTCTTTTTAGTGTGTTATTATTTCTATTATTTATTTTTGATACTGAGACATTTCCATTGACTTTCAGCTTACTAATAGTTTAGTGGAAAATAAGGACTCAAGGGTACATGTAAAAGTTTGTTTCTTTTTTTTTCTTCAAGTATAAATTTACGGAAACTCGCTGGAACGCGTTTCAGAGTCACAGGGAACTCTTTTTTTTTTAAAAAAAAAAATTATTATTCCATTGCAGAAAAGATGTGAGCAGAGACAATCGACTGAGGTCGAGTTTATAAATCCGCAAGCTTTCTTGAAATGAAAAAAGGGTTCCTTGTAACCCAGAAACACGTCCCTACGAGATTTTTCAAATTTATGTCTTTTTATATTTATTTATTTATTCATTTTCGCTTTCAGGAGAAATGTCAAACTTTTTATTTTTCATGATAAAAGCATAACATTACTAAAATTATGCTTTTTAGTAAAACTGATTTATTCATTTATATTTCCGCCGTATTTTCTTTAAAAAAAGGGTGTTATTAATGTAAATTTTTGAGTAGTGTAATGAGAAAAGTTGGAATTATCAAGAAATAGATTCTTCTTGTGTTATGAATTTTTGTTGATCATTTACAATGTTTGATATTTTTCATCGCAGTGTCATTGTTTTAACTCTAGCTTATGAACAAGCTAAAATATGATTATTTTCATTTTAATGTATGCACGTATTTTCTTCGCGTGCGATTTATTTCTATAATTGTTAAATATAAAAGTAAGTGAAAAGGCAAAAAAAAAAAAAAAAAAGCAAAAATTTGCAGTCATTATTTTTTTCGTTAATTTTGCAGTCAAAGGCGTGGTTTCCTTCAGTCAAAAGTACTTCTTTTAGTCATTGAAATGGATAGACTGAGCAAAAAAAAAAAAAAAAAAAACATGAACCCAGAAAATACTTTCATTTTTCCAACAGTTTTTTTTAATTTATTTTTTAAAATGTCCGATTATCAAACAAGGCGTGGTCTTGATGACGTCACGATGCACTTTGCCGCATCTTTCTAATAATAATCAAGCAGCGAATTGAATATTGCCCTCTGCGCTTGCTATCAACCATATTGTTGCCAATACACGTGAGTAAAGATGTGAATTTAATATTTTGCACTGTGAATGGCAACACTGAATGGCATTTCATCATTTGTGATGCTATCGGCAGAAGCCGTATACAAAGAAAGCGCTCCGATTTAAGAAAAATTTTAAAAATATTAAACGTAAACAAATTTGTCAAAAATGGTCTGATCCTATTATTTTAAGCATGTTTTTTCAGAAAAAAGTAAAAAATTTTGGAAACGACACCATTGTAACAAATAGAAGTTAACTTGTTAAAGTATCACTAGATTGCAGCATTTAAGACGCGGAAAAGGACTGAAATTAATGCTTCATTTGATGACCAACTCCCGACTCCGACTCCTAAAATTTTTGTGCAGTCGACTCCGAATCCGACTCCAGTATCCGAAAATTAGTCGAACTCTGGAAGTTTTAATGCATGATTTTTGGAATTCGGAAGCGCAGGGAATCGTGTTACTAATCTATCAGTGCCCAGTGTCGTGCTGTTTTGCCAGTATACAGCTAAATGGAAAAGATGGTGAAAAAGCTCATGTATTTTAAGCATGTATGACTTCGTTTGAATTTTTTCCCCATTGTGCTTCGAAAATAATTCTCTAACCTCCTGCGACATAAATAACAGAATTTTAAAAAAATACTAAGCTCTTTTCATTAATGCATTCAAAAGAATAAAATAACTTTTCTGGGTCAGAAAGGAAATTTAAGTATTCCTGTAGTTATCAATTATTCCTAGAAAAAGACTTTACAAACGAAGAAAAGTGCGGCTCAAGTCATGTAGAGAATGTTTTATCATTATCTGGCTTTCAATCATAAATTTGAGTGTTGATGCATGCAAATTTTTTTAATGGGAAAGCTAGACTTGAAATGACTTGAGCGCACTTTTCTTCGTTTGTGAAGTCTTTTTCTTGGAATAATTGAAAACTACAAGAATACTTAAATTGTCCTTTCTGACTCAGAAAAGTTATTTTATCCTTTTGAATGCATTAACGATAAGTGTTTAGTATCTTTTTGAAAATTCTGTTATTTTAAAGTTTTTGTTTTCAAACAAAATTTTATTTTAGATTTTCCTTTTTTTTTCTTTTAGCGTTAAGTTGTACCTTAAGATTAAACAAATCCTTTAGTGAAATTCCGAAGTCTTTCACTGGTCTAGTTGCTGAGATATAAGCAAAAGAATGGTTCACAGCGTACGAGTTACTTGTGATAAAGATCCTAGTATGTCTCTTAGCCCCGTTATCGATTATTGGCATAGATGAGGATAAAAACCCTTAGAAAGCAACGTCAGTGAATAAATTTCATTCTTGCTCCAGAGAAGCTTTGATTCAAAATATTCATTAGCATTACATTTGGAAGGCAACAAAATTTGCAACAATGGCGTTTATATTTAAACATTTAATGGGGAAATTACATGAAAATTGCTATTTTCCATCCTAACCGAAATAATAATTTTATTTCAGAATTTTAAATTTTCAGGGCTAAGTTGTACCTTAAGATTATGCAAATCATTTAGTGAAATCCAGTAGTCTTTAAGTGATCCAGTTGCTGAAATTTAAGCAAAAGCAAGCCTCAGATTACTCCGTGACAATCAGGCCAAGTATAATAAAAGTGCTTAAAAAATATTTCTCTACTGGCTGAGCTGATTGGAATAGTTAAAAAATGATTGAAGTAACAAAGTTATGTATGAAAACACTTTTTATATCTTGCTCTTCAATATCACCCAGGCAAGAGGCAACTTCAAAAATTGTGAGGGGCTTAATTTTTCATCATTGAATAATTTATTCTAGTCGGCAATCTCAGCTTCAACGAGATGTCATCTGCCTCCAGCTCTGTTATTCACTATTCCAGACTGATGAGTCCATAAGAGTCAGTTTGTTTTTATGAGTCAGGCAGGTCAGATATATGCCATTTTTGATTTCGCTAAAAATTTTACAGTGGTTTCTTTGAATGATTTTAGTTATCAAAAAGTCTTACCTATGTGCTATGTGTCCGGGTGCAAATGTAGATTTTGTATCGACTGGAACGGAAATGGTATTGGTGTATACGGATCTACATTTGCACCCGGACACATAGGTAAAAGACTTTTTGATTTTTGCTGGCGGTATGGTGGAGGGACATTATCGATAACCTTGGCTTCTAATATCCGAGACAAAACCCCAGTGCTTAGTTTTAGGTCTTAGTTCCTTAAATCTGCATTCATTTTTCACATGTGGTGCGTTTTCCCCAATGTAATCCTGAATGTTGATTTTTTCGGAACTGGATATCCTATTGTTAGTTTTAGTATAAAATTTTGTTCTTTCGACCACAGGATGAAGTTTCCACTGCTGAAGAGTACTGGCTTCATCTCTGTCATTTATCTACGTTCCAATGATAATTTTGATAAAAGTCCTATAAGCAAATTATATATATATATATATAATATAATGATCAAAATTGATGTAAAATATTCTACATTTAAACAGCGCAATGTTGCAGCTAAAGTAGTTAAATGTATTGAAAATATAGTAAAGTGTGTAGTTTCACATACACGGGTAGCACAGAAATAAGTGTATGTAACAACGAAGATAAACAACAATAACAACAACAAAAATGAACATGGAACGTTAAAAAATAAACTAGGAACATTGAAAACAAGAATTGATGAAATCATGGGTATTAAACTGCTGCTACGTTTACGAAGAGCTGGAGCAGCTGGCATATTAAATATTCTGCAAGGTTTCTGTGCGGGTCAGTATCATACATGCAGCAAAATTGATTAGAAGTAAAAGTATATGTATTTGAATTAACGAACTAATATGTGTAGCTACTTATAAGGCTTAATATAGAAGGCAGGAAAATTATCAAACGTTATATATGCTTATTTTTTGTATATATGCAATAATTTTTATAAATGTAAATAGTATGCTTATTAGTAATATGCTGTCATGTATTACCAACCCCCCAGCTCTGACCTGCAAAATAAAAAGAAAAAATTACATACCACATGATTTCAAACATTTCGTCGACAACAATGTCTATGTCTAGGTATCCATTTGCCAGAGACGAAAATCCGATGCCACGCCAATCGAACAGGTCGCTGGGGCAGGGCATCCAAAAAGCACCTTCCTGTCGAAAGGATTTCAGCACTCTTTATCATCAAAGTTACCCAGTTACACTGTTGCCAAATCGCAGTTGTTTGGGTGGAAACTAAATCTGTCCTTGTTGAAGAAAAGATTTCTTGAACAAATTAAGATAATAAAATGTGAAATTGGCAGGATAAAAATTGTAATAGTAGAGATTTGCAGCAAATTTGAAGATTTGTTTATTAAATTGAGAATTGTTGCTACAAATTTTAAAGAATCTGCTTAGCTGTCCAATTATAATATTAATGAAGATCTTTTTATGTAAATTACTGTACCAATGTGGCATACTTTTTGTGTAAAAATTGAAGTTATCTTTTTTATCATAGATATCTGTAATAAGGTTAGAATCAACAATTTTGAAAGAAATGTCCAGAAAATCGGCAGACAGCAAGTTGTCATTGGCTTTATTGAGCTGTAGATTTTGTGGATAAATTAAAGGGAAAATGTCATCCATACTTTTGTTGAAGATAAGGATGTCATCTATATACCTGAAAATATCATGTTTTTTATTATACTGTACTGTGTATTTAAATTCATAGAAAAAGAGATATAGATTAGCAGCTGTGCTGGAATAGTTGGTGCCCATGCCAATTCCATGTATTTGTTTAAAAATAAAGTTGTTGAAAGTCACAAAATTGTTAAAGAAACAGAAATGACAAAGACTATTGAAAAAATTCCTGTCGATGCCCAATTCCTCACCAATGCAAAATATGTCAAAAAGTTTTAACAAAGTTGTATATAAATCTTCGATGGGAATGTTGCAGAACAGATTCTCAAAGTCAAATGTGTAAATTGATTTAGGTGTGCGTTGTAGATTTTTAATGATTTCGAAACTGTTGTCAATGCACCAGAAATAGCTCGTATGCATAAATTTGACCTTCAGAAAATCATAAATTTAAAAAAAAAAAAAAAAAAAAAAAAAATTTATGATTTTCTGAAGGTCAAATTTATGCATACGAGCTATTTCTGGTGCATTGACAACAGTTTCGAAATCATTAAAAATCTACAACGCACACCTAAATCAATTTACACATTTGACTTTGAGAATCTGTTCTGCAACATTCCCATCGAAGATTTATATACAACTTTGTTAAAACTTTTTGACATATTTTGCATTGGTGAGGAATTGGGCATCGACAGGAATTTTTTCAATAGTCTTTGTCATTTCTGTTTCTTTAACAATTTTGTGACTTTCAACAACTTTATTTTTAAACAAATACATGGAATTGGCATGGGCACCAACTATTCCAGCACAGCTGCTAATCTATATCTCTTTTTCTATGAATTTAAATACACAGTACAGTATAATAAAAAACATGATATTTTCAGGTATATAGATGACATCCTTATCTTCAACAAAAGTATGGATGACATTTTCCCTTTAATTTATCCACAAAATCTACAGCTCAATAAAGCCAATGACAACTTGCTGTCTGCCGATTTTCTGGACATTTCTTTCAAAATTGTTGATTCTAACCTTATTACAGATATCTATGATAAAAAAGATAACTTCAATTTTTACACAAAAAGTATGCCACATTGGTACAGTAATTTACATAAAAAGATCTTCATTAATATTATAATTGGACAGCTAAGCAGATTCTTTAAAATTTGTAGCAACAATTCTCAATTTAATAAACAAATCTTCAAATTTGCTGCAAATCTCTACTATTACAATTTTTATCCTGCCAATTTCACATTTTATTATCTTAATTTGTTCAAGAAATCTTTTCTTCAACAAGGACAGATTTAGTTTCCACCCAAACAACTGCGATTTGGCAACAGTGTAACTGGGTAACTTTGATGATAAAGAGTGCTGAAATCCTTTCGACAGGAAGGTGCTTTTTGGATGCCCTGCCCCAGCGACCTGTTCGATTGGCGTGGCATCGGATTTTCGTCTCTGGCAAATGGATACCTAGACATAGACATTGTTGTCGACGAAATGTTTGAAATCACGTGGTATGTAATTTTTTCTTTTTATTTTGCAGGTCAGAGCTGGGGGGTTGGTAATACATGACAGCATATTACTAATAAGCATACTATTTACATTTATAAAAATTATTGCATATATACAAAAAATAAGCATATATAACGTTTGATAATTTTCCTGCCTTCTATATTAAGCCTTATAAGTAGCTACACATATTAGTTCGTTAATTCAAATACATATACTTTTACTTCTAATCAATTTTGCTGCATGTATGATACTGACCCGCACAGAAACCTTGCAGAATATTTAATATGCCAGCTGCTCCAGCTCTTCGTAAACGTAGCAGCAGTTTAATACCCATGATTTCATCAATTCTTGTTTTCAATGTTCCTAGTTTATTTTTTAACGTTCCATGTTCATTTTTGTTGTTGTTATTGTTGTTTATCTTCGTTGTTACATACACTTATTTCTGTGCTACCCGTGTATGTGAAACTACACACTTTACTATATATATATATATATATATATATATATATATATATATATATATATATATATATATATATATATATATATATATATATATATGCGTCGTAGAGACTCACGATGTGAAACTTTAGTAGAGAAGCTCTAAGTTAGGGAAAGGGTTGTATAACCTGTAGATTTGACGAACTCGACGAACCAGTGATTAGTCCTAGGGTGAATTAAAGATTAAGCAAATTAAAGTTTCGCAATGAAATTATTGGAATAACGCTGTTAATCTTGGTAGCAATAGGAGGAGGGTGTGGCCTGAAGGGTTAATTAATTCATGTGGATGATGCACCAGCGTCCTCTCTATCTGTTGCGGGTACCATTGGATTTAAAATCTCTTCTTAATCCAGAATTATTTTTAGTACTTGTTTATTCCAAATTTGGAGTTTCATTCGGCAAAATTTAGAGTTCCATTCGTCAAATTGAGAATTTCCTCCCTCCCAAATGAAGTTTGGGGAGTCGGCCGGCTACATTTAAATTTAGGGTTGCCCAACCCCTAAGAGCAAGAGTGCGGCTCACTAAATATCGTGAACACCCCTCAAAAGCAAGAGCCCCCCCCCCAAATAAAAAAATACCCCTCAAAACAACCCTCCTAACAATTTGAATGGCGCAGTGTAAGCCATGTCTCTCTCCCCCCCCCCCAGGTCGGCTTTATCCAAACAGTGCAGTAACGAAAAATATTGTTTTTTCATTTATAACTGCCGGTTTTTCCAAATCGGTCCAAAAACTTGAAATAGCCGCCATTTCCCCCATCGTCCTTCAAGTTTTTTTTTTTTTTTTTTTTTTTTTCCAGTTTCAGAGCAAAACCGCAAAACAGAGAACTAGGTTGAATTTGCTGCCCGGGTCACAAGGCCCAGCCCAGCTTACTCCTCCTAGATCCGGCCCGGTCTCATTAAAAGAACTCTGTGTACGTGGCACAATAGCGCCAAAGTATGGCAACCATAAAGAAGGCAACTCTATGGAAGGCGCTTTCTCTCAAGGACATTGCCAGTAAGAACCTCTGAACTGATCTCCATCTCATATCGCCTAGAAACAAATTATAGTTTAGTGAAATTGTGGCTAACTAACTCGCTCTCGTATGCTAAACTGTAAAATAAGGCATTTCATGTATTAGTTTCAGAATATTGCTGCAAATGGGATCTGAACACCAAAAATATCAAAGAGTGCATGAGGAACGGATTTATGAAATGTCTTCAAGCGTAGAGACTGAAACTCTTGAGCTCCGTTGGAACATAAAAAAATTTTACTTTCTTCCTATTCTCCATTTTGGTGTGAGCAGTGTTGACTTTACTAGTTCAGGAGTTGCGTGGCGCGTGTACATGAACCTTATAACCTCAGCAGCTAGCGCAGAATCCGATAACATTCCTAAACGAAAGGTTCGATTTCAGCTCTGTCCGCGTGACGTACTGAGCTCGATGGTGTACGAATATGATTCCCTTTTTGTCCGTTTTGGTGTTTCGGGAGAGACGTTTTCCGAGGAGGTAGAGAAAGTTGTTAACCTTAGTCGCCTCGAGTCATGTCCGCCGATGGATTTTGGGAGAGAAATTGTCCTACAGTCATGTTCAGCATCGAAAGATTTGATCGTGAAGTGCAAACTTCAATCAAGCTTCAAGTTGAAATTTATGGTAAAAGAGGAAAAAGGCGTAGTTGACACTTCTGGTAAGTCAGCAGCTATCTTTTTTCCTTCATGTTTTGAGCCTATGTGTGTGTAAGGGGGGGGGGGGGGATGAGGGACTGAGCTTATACAGTGGTCGCCGCTTATTTTGAACCACGTTTGTTCTAAACAGCTTTGATTAAACAAAGCGGCTGATTCATTAACGCTGGATTTTGTTCCGTTTTTGGCAATTAGATTCCTTAAAGCGGTTGAGTCAATTAACCATTGATTCAATTAAACGGCGCTCACTGTATCTGTTTCAGTACCGCATCAAAGGTGGGACAAAAAGTGCAAGTGCCCAGCTCAAAATAGAAGGGAGGTGCAAGCCTGTGGCGATCAGAGGATCCATGGGCGCCCATATGCAAAATTTTGAGGGGGGGGAGGACTCAGATAGTTTCCTCATGGTTTAGCAGGACATTTTCCCCATAAAACCGATTTCAGTACAGATTAGAGTTATTAAAGTTTGACATTTTTAATAAATTATTCATTAATGGCTGGAGAAGAAATGTTTTTACATTTTTGCAAAGGAAAAAGTGCTAAAAGCAAGGAAATTCTAATTTTTAAGGGGGCTTGATCCCCACTTGCTCCCCTATATGGGCGCCCTAGGGAGGATCAATTCTCCCCCCCCCCCCTCCCCTCCTGGATTTTGCACGCAATGTAATTACGCATTTGTGTTTCGTTATCGTTGTATTTCGTTATTTTTTCCTATAAAATGCATCGAATATATCTTTAACCTCCTCTTTGGTAAACTTTAAAATGGGGGAGGCAGTTGTCTTTATTTAAAAATTTTCAAGGTGTGTGGGGAGGAAGTCACATGCACACTTTTTCAAAAGAAACTACTCTTTCTTTTGCAGGTGTGCCCACCTAGGGGGGAAAGGGGTCATGGCGCAGACTGTGCCATTAAAATTTTAGGAGGGGTTGATTTAATCGGTATTTTTAACTTACTCTTGTTGTTGGGGATTTTCGCGATATTTTTGGAAGTTGCGCCCCTGCTCTTAGGGGGGTGTGTGCACCCCTGTCTTTTGGGCTTCAAAAAGTTGGTTATTTCTTTTTACTTCTCTGCACAAAGGTATTTATTTGTTTCATAAATACCAGTAGCTTCCTCTTTTTCAAAGACCTCCCAAATATACACTTTTAAAATCAGGTGCAAAGTTACTTGAAGCAACCGTTTCAGAAATTGAAGCAATCTTTGATTTCTCTTTTTAAAGAATTTCTATGGTTCTTTTTTTTTTTTCGGTTTTATTTACGCATTTTCTGTTTTGAAATATGGGGCAGCTGCCCTCCCTTGCCCCCTCTGGATACGTCCATGGCAAGTGCCGTTCTGCCGTTGGTCAGTGGCGTGGCTATGTACGGATCGGGGGGAGGGGGGAGCAAGCCGGGAACCTTGCCCGTATAGATACTTTTTAATAAAGTAAAGGAAGGTGGGGCACTTTTTGGACCGCAGCGCAAAACACTTTGGACCGTTTTCAATTATTTCAATAATATTTATATTTTTTATGCAAATATGACTACAAATAGCACCTTTGGTCATGCAAATTCTATGAGGGAACCACATGGTATAGTTAATATATTCAGCAAATTTTTTGCCGGGAAGTGTTATTTCAGTAGTGCTGAGTAATTTTCTAAATCTGCAACTTTATTATATTTTTTAATGAGTTTCATCTAGATTACAGAAAAAAATGAACTCCTTTCTTTTTATTAACACGCTTTTATTAGCTTCACCTGTATGTATGTATGTATGTATCTTGTAACGGAATCTTGCAGCTCAAACTTCGGTCACTTCCTGCAATCGGATTCTTTTGAAATTTGGCACGCGACCTCAGACCCGATGACAATGCAATATTCTATAATCAAATTATTAATTAACTCTTTTAATTGTTAGTTTCTTCCAATTTTAATCAATATTTTGGCATAAATCCAACAATGTGAAAAAGGAATTTTTTTTAAAAATACATTAAAAATGCTAGCAAAAATTATTTAAAAATATCTACAAAAACCTTTAATTTTTCTGCATCAGACAAAATTTGCTCCAGTGTTCCAAGGTATTTAGAACATGAAATATACTTGTTTTTAACTAATTTCATGCCGAAATTTAGGTGAGTCTTCAATTGGAAATTCATTGCTGATCAGACCATTGTTGAACAAAACTTTTATTCAAATGCATCTCAAATTTTCAAAGTAATATAAATATGATTTCCGCAAACATACATCGATGACTCACAGTAGCTTCCCATCGGGGTGCCCTTGTCTTAACTTTAAGATATTACCTCGCACTCGTTTTATAAATAATTTCGTCGCCTGATAATTTTCCAATATAAGACCAAAAAACAGAAAAATAAAATAATAGTTTAAAAAACTAAAAAAAAACACGCTTTCGTAGCAAAATGAACTAAAAAGTGAAAAATAAGTGAATAGTTGACCAATCACTTAATTTTAATGTAATACAAAAAAGGGTGGGGGGCTTCTTATCAGTTGTCTTGAATTTCTTCCATTTGTTGTCCAAGCAAAAATGTAAATAGACAGCACCCCACGCTTTTTTGTATTACATTAAAATTAAGTGATTGGTCAACTACTATCATCAAAGATTATTTTTCACTTTTTAGTTCATTTTGCTACGAAAGCGTGTTTTTTAGTTTTTTAAACTATTATTTTATTGTAAGTTCATTTTGCTTACAGTTATTTGTAGTTTTTCATCATCTTTTCAGACTAAGAATGATGGGTACGTTGGTCCACTCTTCGCGGGGCACGTTGGACCAGACGAACCGTCTCCAAGTAACTCAAAAACTTTGTTTCTCTAGCAAATCTCAATAATTTTAACCATATTTTAAGTAAAATAAATAAATACCTTTGTGCTGAATAGTAAAGTCAGACCAAACAACGTAGGTAGAAGCACAAATTTGTAAATTACAGCAGACACGTGTTTCGGCGTTACAGGGAACGCCTTTTTCAATGCAAAAAATAATGAGCTTATGGATGAAAAGACATCCCTCATTATTTTTTGCATTGAAAAAGGCGTTCCCTGTAACGCCGAAACACGTGTCTGCTGTAATTTACAAATTTGTGCTTCTACTTAAGTTGTTTGGTCTGACTTTACCATATTTTAAGTGTTTGTATTTTTTTTCATTCAATTCATGTTACACCCCCAATATTGAATGCTCATTGCTGTTTTTAATTAAAGATGTTTTAGAAATTAAGATCAGTTTAATATGTTACATTGATCTTTAAACTAGTTGTTTTTCATTCTACACACAAAAGAGGATAAAATAGTTACAATATTGGATAATAATTATCACTAACATTGTAGCAGAAGTTGTTTTCGTTATGCGGACCAACGTACTCTGCACATGGGCATGTTGCGTTGGTCCACTTTACAAGGTTCCGTTAAAGAGTTTATGCAAAAAAAAGGTAACCAAATCGAACATTTTCAAAAATATCTGAAATGATGAAAAATGTTTAGTGCAAATTATTGTAGAAATTCAAGCAGCTAATTCAATTTTTTGATGATATAAAAATGAAAAGTAAAAAAGCGGACCAACATGCCCCAGCTCTCCCTATCTCTATTTCCCGCAGGTAGGAAATTCACCCAATTTCTTTTTTTCCCGTTGAAACTCAATAGAAAACTTGAAGTAATGAGGCAGAGGGGTGTTATTGATCCGAAATTTCCAAAAATTTTGTGTTGCCCTTTCTGAAAATTTTGGGTAGACATCACATTTTAAAACTGAAAAATTATTTCAAAAAAAAAAAAAAAAAAAAAAACTTTTAAAATGTTTTTTTTTTCCAGTGATTTTTGTAAACATATTATATACAGTTTTTACAAGGATAGAGTCGAGCTTCGTCATGGTTTCCGAAAATTTCACACTGTCTTCGGAAAACTTCACTTGAGTCCACTTGCACCTTGCACCCCTGTAATATAGGTAGGGGCCAGTTCCGTGCGCCACACCTAGAGATGAAAATGGTCAGGGGGGGGGGGAATATAATAATAATTTGAATTTTGACATCTGGAATTTAAATTATGTTTTTCACAATCACGAGTGTGTGTGTATGTATGCGTGTGTGTTGATGTCTGTGTGCAGGAATGAGTGTGTGTGTGTGTGTATCGGGCGGGGGGGGGGGGGTTCCGAGTGAAAATTTAGAAAAATAGCCAAACAACTACGGGAAATTAGCCAAAAATAGCCTACCTTAATTATCTTTAGGAGGGTTGGCGAGCCATACTTTCCCCTACTACTAATTTTTAAAAAATCTCACGAGAGCATCGAAGATCGAAGAACAAAATTATGAAAATGAACTCCATGATGTTAAATGTCCTGCTTAAAACGCTACTTGTGATAGACTTCCGAATTCAATTGTGAATCTTTTTCGCCATGTTCGGAATCTCACCTTAACGTTTTATTCATTTATTTATTTATTTAAACCTCACCAATCACCACCGTACCAACCCTGGTGAAGGTCGCCTTAAAGTTTGACATTTTGAGGATCAAGGCTTTATTCTTTTTCGATGGAAATTTTGGAGAATTTTCTTTTCGCCAAATCAGAGTTTGTTTCGCCAAATTTGCGATTTTACCGCATTTGGCGCGGAGGAGATTGCCTTGCACCCCCCACCCTCCCTCTCCCTTTCTTTTTTTTTTTTGAGTGGCACGTTTTATTCTGACGAATGCTTTTGAACGTACCTGAATTCGAAAATAATTACAGTCAACGAAAAGGTCCAGCCCGCAGGGCTACCAATTTCAAGTTTTGCTTTCTGAGAAAACGTCGTGTCGAGTTCGAGCGACTGACTTAGCTATCCTTTTGGCTTAAATTACTAACGGAACAATCGGAGGTTTGATCAGAAGAAAAAAAAAATCTTTGCCCGTAGTTCTTTCTATGTCTTGCAAAGGCTTTTCATCTTGTGCCTTATTTCCTGGTTCGCGACAAACCATATCCTCAGACGGTTTGATTATACATCAAGTTCCAACTTACTCTAATTCTCCTTCGCGCTTTTTCGCGGAAAAGAATCTACATACGCCCCATCTCCCAAGGTTAAAACCTGTAATTTATTCTTAACAATAACCAAACGCTGAAGATTTTCAGAAGAAGTACTATGCCACTTAAAAGCTACTTAAGCATTTTTACCTCTTCCAGAATCCTTCGGCATTCGCCTACAAATGTATTATGAAGTCTCTTCTTGGAAATGCTTTTTGCTTGACTTTTTTTCATAATGATAGATTTAAAATTTGGGTCAAAAACTTGTTCTTGGGAACCAGTTCAGGTAATTTAGGATATGGAGTAAACAATTGATGCACTGATGCACACATAGAACAATACACATACCTAAAGTAGTGCAGACATACTTGGGCATTCCAAAATGTCCTTTGAAGTCTGAGTTCTACTAGTTTTTAAAATAACTAGTAAGATCCATCCCCAACTCGCTTCGCTCGCCAACTCCCGGAACTGCGTCAGCAGTTTAACAAATTTTGTAAATGACTAGTGAGATCCGCCCCTACTCGCTGACAATCGTAGAAAGATAGAAGAGGTGCCTCTAACGACTTTTGCTTAAGAAACTATTTTTTATTCGTTTTCTCGGAAAACTTAGATCATGCAAAAAACCAGAGAGCCCGGATATCACATCCAGAGACTGCAGTTTCGTTCTTGTTAAAACTCATCAGTCTGGAACAGTGAATAACCGAGCTGGAGGCAGATGTCATCTCATTGAAGCTGAGTGCAAACAAATTGGGAGGTAAAGTAAATTTATCTCATGAGAGAGTGTCAGCAAGGTGCGGTTCGCCTCATAAATTGAAGGAAAAGCTTGGGTATTTAGCAGTAGGTTTCCGCCCCTAAGCCAGGGCTAAGGCCCAGAACTACATGCAGTATACCAGACAGTGCATGTAGTTCTGTCTTAGCCATGGCTTAGTAGGGGCGGTAACAAACTGCTAAAAACTTAGATCATGTTGGCTGTATAAGTATCATTTAAGTTCCGAACAGTGCTATTAAATTTGCTCAGACAAAAGTACTTCTTCCCTTTGTAGCTCGCAAGATATCCAGATTTTAATGAATAAATATTAAAGGAAGAACGATACTTACCAAAAACCAGTTCTGTTGGCAACGTGGCTGCGGATACGGAGTCGGACTGATTTGGGGAAAAGGAGTCGGGAGTTGAAGGTAAAAAATTCTAAGAGTAGGAGTCGGAGTCTGTCATTTTCCCCCAAAGCTATCAGCTCTGCCAGTGCTTGCGGAGTCGGAGTCGAACTGATTTTTGGGTGAAGGAGTCGGAGCCGAAGGTTCCAAAATATCTGGAGTCGGAGTTGGCCATTTTCTCTCCGACCCCGCGTCATGTTTTGACATTATTATGTATTGTCTTGGCAATTGTATTTGTATTTGCATTATGTTGAATCGAACTGTCCTCGGGGTCCCATCTGCTCGGCTTGTCTGAGCACCTAAAACCGATACACCGTGCGAGACCCACGTGATAACAGGCCAGAAAACTCCCCTCCCCTCCCGCTTCGTTACGCCACCAGTCGTCGATCTATGAAGTTAGCGCGAAACTTTGAAAGCAGTGCAGTTTACCAGTAAACAGAGTAGTGCTGCTTGCTCTGGTTGAAATAGATGAAATCGGAAATATGTAACTTCGGATGCACATTTTTGAATACAATACTGTTGGATTTATCTCATCCTTTCCACGTACCGCAATGTAGAGGCAATTAATATATATATATATATATATATATATATATATATATATATATATATATTTATATATATATATATATATATATATATATATATATATATATTTATATATATTTATATATAAATATATATATATATATATATATATATATTTATATATATTTATATATAAATATATATATATATATATATATATTTATATATATATATATATATATATATATATATATATATATATATATTTATATATATATATATATATATATATATATATATATATATATATATATATATATATATATATATGAGTCTTAAGTGTCTGCTGAGTGAAAGTGAGTCAGCGATTTCTGCTTCCGAACAACCTGCATGTGAAGAAAAAAGTTGGGCGCCTCATGGAATAAATTTTAAAGTTCGGAGGTAAGTACTTTTCTCAGATAAACAAGTTTACATTTTATGCATTGGAGTTCATGCTGTTAAGGTTACTTAACTTTTCCTCTATTACACAAACATTTGTCAGTTTCCTTTTTGATATCTTTGTCTGTAATTTGTAATTTCAGTATACTGCTTTAATATTTGAAACGGTTAACTTGCAACTTTTTATTTCTTTATTTTTTTCAACTTTGTACACGCATTTATTCGAAATGGATTTTCCAAGCTGACAATATACATACGTCAAAATTTTCTGCAAATATACTTGTTGCTATCAAAAGCAACGTAACTTGGTGTTGATATTCAGTTAAAATGTAAACAAGTTTATTGAAACAGGCTTTTAATTGAACTAATCCTATATTTTCGGTTTCGATTAAATTGTTTCATACCCTAGCATGTGTTATTTTGATCAAAAAACATTCCTTGATAGACTTCCGTAGTTCTGAGGTAGAAGATTAGATTTGAACGCCGGAGGTCGTGGGTTCGATACTCATACATTTTCCCCAACTACGCTCCTGCAATGTTATTCAAACAAGCTGGTTCTGTGCGTAAATTAAAAAAAATATATGTTTTTTTTCCACTGTTGTTTTAAAGTTTTTTGATATTTATGCACAAATTGTGGTTGAGTTAATGGTATTCATAATTTCTGGGCTTGCGAAAGATTACTTTTGAGCAGTGGATACACAACGTGTTTTTGCCAAATGATGTATGCTTGTTTGTTTATGCTTAAAAAGAGCAAAATGTCTTGAACAACAGATTTTTAAAACTTCTTGGGTTTTCTGTTAATAAGCTTTCAGGAACTCTGAAACTGTAATATAAATTGAATTAAGGGCCTGTCCATAAAGTATGTAGCAAAATTTTGAACAAATCCCCCCCCTCCCTCCTTGTTACATATAACGCTGTTCAACATGAGTATATTGTTATAAACAACGCGTGATGTCACACTTCTTGTTATCCACTCACTTCCCCATGTCACAAAACTGTCACACTGAATTCCTAAAAGAGCATACTCAGCAAAATGTCGATCTAAATTTAACATACATGAGGTTTTAAGAGCCATTGTCTGTAAGAATCAGGCAGTTTACGGCATTTGTGATTGTTGACATAAATTTAGGGGGCGTGGCACAGTTTTGCGTGTTTTTCAAATTTTCAGATTTTTAAGTTCTTGTTGCTTTAAACGCCCCTATAATGACATGGATTTTTAAATTCTATACTATTATACGGTCTTCTTAGATACTATTACAGCTGTCAAATCGGTGTCACTACGAGGGCGACGGCCACAAACTCCGTTTAAAAATGACCGAAAATGAATTTTTTTACTACATTCAATGCCAATTTTCTCAAAGCCCCTAAATGATGACACCAACGTTTTTACATAAATTCCTAGCTACACTTGCATACATCCAAAATATGTAATAAAATTGGTGTCACTATAAGGGCGCCAGAAGATATTGGAACTTTTATGAGATAAATTTCACAAAAATGCAAATGTTTAAAATCTAACTACTACTCTCGCTCCAGGCTTGGAGTAATTGCCGATTACGTAATCGTAATCTGAGTAATCGATTACGTTTTTGTGTAATCATAATCATAATCGTAATCCGTCGATGAGATACTGCCGTAATCGTAATCGAAATCATAATCAGGATTTTTATGCGTAATCGTAACTGTAATCTAAGTAAAATAATCCGTAATTTCCCCTTGTAATCGCGTAATCTTGACTTTCTAAAAGAGAAAACGTTTAAGCCTCCCTTTTATTAATGTATGGAAAGATAACATAGTTCAATAGTAACATTGAAAACAACTTCTTTCTTTAAACGACTATTCAGTGCTCGTCCCCTTTCGTCCCTGTTTGTAAACGAGAGTCATAAATCGAGTCCCATCTTAAGTGTTTAGTACAATTAGTACCCTGTGGGCGCTTTTGCATTTCAGGGCTTCTTGGGAACGTCTTCCCAAATCCATACAATTGGTCATTCATCAGTTTCCCTTTCATCTGTCAATGTTAGGCAATCAAGCGAAGCACATTGCCGCCTCAAAATCGTATTTTGGCAGAAAAGTACAGTGATATCAAAAGTACAACTAAGTTTTGCGCAACAAAAAGCTTTTTGTTTTTTTATACTTTCATGAGAAAATAGTAAATGACTGAAAAAAAGATTTTGTCAAAAGAAAACCAAATTCGCATTTGTGTTTTAGTGATTCTTTAAGTATTCTTGCCTTTACACGTATTGCATTTATTTTTTACTACATGACATCTAATCTAAACCCTGGTGAATAAGATCCTCGCATAGTTTCATCTTAAATGTATGTTTACAACTGATATTATTTCTAATTAATGAGTATGAATGAAAGTAAATATTTTGCATTGACAGATTTTATAAAAAAAATTTCGTTTTATTGTATCAAGGAATTAACACAAATTTTGAACTTTAATTATCTTTTAAGCTATATTTTTAAAGTGAGAAAAATTGCACTTCACTGTTGCATTAAAACTGCGATGTATAAATATCATTATAAAATACTCATTTATGCAAAAAAAAAAAAAAAAAAAAAGCTGTATGACAAAACAAGTGGAAATCATAGCAAAACATGTTATGTCCAATCTTATTTTTTATGCGTGTTAAGTTGAAACCTTTTAGCTCTTGTAAAAGTGCATAGTACGTGAGTGATTCAAAAATGAAATCAAAGCATTTGCAAATAGCTTACCAAATGATTATAAAACAGATCCTGAAGAGTTGTATGGGTCTAACACTCATAAAAATCCTTTTGCTAAAAATAATACTACCCAAGTATTTTTTCACCTCTGCGTCATCTGCTCCAGTTCAACGATTGTTTAGCATTGCTGGAAATTTTTTCACTTCTCAAAGAATGAGAAAAAAAAAAAAAACAGACATCTTTGAAGTATTAATTACATTTAAATGTGTTTAATTCCTTCCTTTTTTAATTTTCAATTGTTTAGTTCCGTATTTTTTAGTTACAGTTTCTGCGTATTTTATTACATTGCAGTTTTTCTGCATGAAGACCCATACGAGGTTCTTTTTTTTTTTAAATAGCTGCGTATTAAATTAACTGATAATATACTAAATAATTGAGAATACAATGCTGAAATATACCACACAATTTTCAGAAATAATAAGCTATAAAATGTTGAGCAATTTAGCAGTAAGTGTCCTTAAGCCAGGGCTAAGGCAGAACTACTGCAATGGCAAAATAATAATGAACATCCGAGTCAAAAACAATATGCACTGTGTAACCATTTGGATAAGAGTGTGCCTATACCTGTACAGTCATTGTAGCATTGTGTAATGTACGCAATTTGAATTTTCTAGATTTTTTTTTTAATCTTTCATATTTCGCTCTTTCCCTGCAACAGCGCAATAATACAAACTAAATAATCTTTAAGTTAATACTACACGGTAGTTGCAATTATCTCTTTAATATTAAATCAAAAATCATAATTTTCAACTATCACGTTGTTGATGCAAATAAGTGATATATATACATTAAAATGTAAGTCTGTAATCGTAATCCAAATCATAATCGGCATATTATAATCGTAATCGATTACATTTTCTACATAATCGGATAGTTGCTGTAATCGTAATTACGTTTTGCCAGAAGATTATAATCGTAATCGTAATTGTAATCCCCTTTTTATTGTGCCCGTAATCATAATCGTAATCGATTACATTCCCTCGTAATTGACTCCAAGCCTGTCTCGCCCTCATAGCAGAGATCTGAAACTAATAAAGTTTGACAACCAACATGTTCGTCTAACATACGAAATAAAAAAATCGGTGTCACTCCTATTACTTTCGGAAATATAATCATTCGAAATTAGTATGCTATGGAGTTATTTAAAAAAAAGACTTTTCTAATTCGAATGGCTTTTTGCACGGTGTTTTTTAAACTTTAATATAAAATTACAGTAGTGACACCTAAAATAATGTTTCTAATGCTTTTTATAAAAAAAGCTTTACAAAAAGCATTAGAAACACAGTAAATCGATATAGGTACAGATGGACGTATTGTGTAATGTGCATTATGGCTAAAATAGTCGTACTAATATTCATATTTTTTCAACCATACTAATTTTTTATCTGTTATTTGTATTAAAAATGCAACTATTTATAACATAATGTCTTAAATAATGATGAACATAATGTATTATGTAGCGAGCATTCAGAATCTAGAACATAATGTATTATATAGCGAGTGTGGCAACTTAAGCCACAGGAAAAGGGATAATCCCTACGCAGGGGATTTGAAGGGCATCTTCCCTATCCGGAGGGGAATTCCAATCAGATGAAACGGACACTGCGTGTAGTTAAGACGCGTATGTGTTGGCTCGGATCAAATAAGGATCCGAGTGGAATTATGGAAACTAAACCCAACATTTGTAAATAGTTGTATATATGTGTTAGTAGTGTATTGTTTGTTGTGGTATAGTGTGTTAGTAGTATTGTTTGTAGTAGTGTTGTGATTGTGAATAAAATGGAAAAAATGAAATTGGTTGAAGTTATTGGACTTGTAAGAAAACACGCAACAAGTCGTAACATAAGTGTTGCGACAAAATTATGGTGACCCGGACGTGATTATATAAGTAATTTTGGACATAAAAGGACAAAACTTAGAATTGGATTCCCACAAATTCGAGTTGGATACACGAATACGCTGAGATTGAGGTAGGCCCATTTTTTCCCAATTTAAATTGCTAATATTGTTTAAATTTATCATGGATCTTGCTAGATTAAAAGAGTTCCGTAAAGGGCTAAGAATTTCCTTAACAAAACATTTGTCAAAAATAGAGACCACATTAGAATTAGAAATCACTTCGGATGATTATTCGAAGGAAGATAAGATTGATGAGCTTTTGAGCCTAAAATCTCAGCTCTTAGAAAAATTAAAAGCTGTAATTACTCGTGATGAAGAAATACAATCAAAAATTGAAATTGAGGATATGCTAGCAGATATAGAGACGAGTGAAGAATATAAAGATAAAGTAAACGAAATGAAATCTAAAATTGAAAGGCACTTGGACATTTTATGTGATAGACCACGAGCGGGAGTGGGAATTCAGATGAATAGGAGGATTGAACAGGTAACTGTTGATGCGGAGGAAAATGTTCAAACGGCGGCTGCGGCACTTAATAATGTGTCGTTCAGAAGTGAAACCAGAAACGTAGTTAAACTTCCGAAATTAAATATCCGAACATTTTATGGAGATTGTAGTTATTTCCTAGATTTTTGGAATTCTTTTGAAGTCGCGGTTCATAATAACGACGCATTGTCAAAGGTGGAAAAATTTACGTATCTTAAATCGTATTTGGGAGGTGTTGCGCGTAGTGCGGTATCAGGTTTTTCTCTGACAGATCAAAACTACGATGAATCAATAAACTTGTTAAAGGAACGGTTTGGGCGCTCAGACATAATAATGTCATCTCATATGCATAAGCTTTTGCTTGTAGATTCAGTTAAATCATGTGCTAATGTAATAGGGTTGCGAAAAATGTATGACGCAATAGAAGTGCAAATAAGATCACTAAAATCGTTAGGCGTTGCTACAGGAACGTACGGGAATTTATTATGTCCAGTAATTCTGCAGAAATTGCCAGAAGAATTAAATTTAAGTTACAATAGGAATCGCAAAACAAACGAATTATTTGACATTACGGATTTAGTGGAATTTATAAGAATGGAAGTAGAATGTAGGGAAACTGCGCTAATATTAGCTAATCCAAAAAATGCCAATATGAAGGAATATCCATCACAGAACAAAATTAACGACACAGGCTCTCCGAATAAGACATTTTATTCGAATTCGAAACGAAATGAATATTCTACCCATAAATCTACTGCTGAAGTTTTAGCTACTCATGTTAATGATAATCAGCCTTGGCCTCGGAAATTTGAACATGATACCAGGGGTAGTTTCAATCAGAGACGGAACTTTAATTCATCATCGTTTAATGGGTACTTGTGTAGTCAGAAATGTATATTCTGCCTTCAAAATCATATGAATCATGATTGCGCATTAGGTGTTAGTGAGAAGAAAAAGGCATTAATGACTAAGGGTCTATGTTTTATCTGTTTTCAAAATCACTTGAGAAGATTCTGCGATCGTAAATTTCTGAAGTGTAAGCACTGTAATTCCTTTTACCATAACTCTCTCATCTGCGAGAAGCAGAATGGAATAATAGATAGATCACCCCAGTCAACGGGAGAAGTACCGCCGCATCAAGAGGGACAGGGGGAAAACCACATTGCCTCAATGGTATCATTCTCGTCTAGTAAAAACGAAATAAAAAAGACTAGCAATTCGATCTTGTTGCAGACTTTTTCGGCTATGGTTAAAACAGAACCAGGAACTAATAGTCATTTATTACGATGTATGGCGGACTCGGGTGCTAATATGTCCTTCATCTTGAGTGAAGTTACGAGGGCATTGGGTTTAAAGGCGGTAAATAAAGAATCGTTAAGCATTCACACATTTGGAAATGAAAACTCGAAAACGCGCATTTATGATATTGTGGAAGTAACTTTGAGAAACGCGAAGGATAATAATCGGAAAATAAAAATCAGAGCAGTAGTGATTGATTGCATTACATTAGCACATATTAAAATTCCTTCTCAATGGGCAAAGAACGTCGCTTTGACAAAAGGCATTGAGTTAGCGGATATTAGTAGTTATCCAAATGACAAAATTCATGTTTTGATCGGTTCGGATTACATCGCTGAAATTTTGGGGGAAAGGAACATAAGAATTAGTAGGAGGTTGATTGCGGTTGATAGCATTTTTGGATTTTTGCTTCAGGGAAAAGATGAGGAATCAAATCGTCAGATACCAATGGTGAATCATTTATTCGCGAAAAATGATAAGTTGGATAGTGATAGAATTGAAAAATTATGGTCAATGGAAGCAATTGGGATAAATATGGAAAAGGAGGCAAGTCTGTCGGATAAAGACGTTTTAGAATCATTTGAGCGAAACACGACTTAAACAAACAAAAGATATGAAACTCGGCTGTTATGGAAAGGGAACTGTACACAATTAAGCAGTAATTTTGAAATTGCTAAACGTCGTTTCTTTAGTTTAGGAAACACATTAAGAAAAAATAAGGAACTGTTTTCCAGGTACAATGAAATTATTGAAGAACACATAAGGGACGGTATCGTTGAACGCGTAGAAAAGAACTTAGATCAAAGTACAAGCACAGGATATTTTCTTCCGCATCACGCAGTAGTACGCGAACAGAAGGATACTTCGAAGGTTAGGATAGTATTTGACGCTTCGTCTAAACGCAAGGGAGAATTATCGTTGAATGATTGTCTAGAAAGCGGGCCGGATTTAAATCCCGATTTGCTTAGTATTATATTAAGATTTAGATTACACAAGATAGCATTTTGTGCGGACATTCAGCGCGCATTTTTAGAGATAGGAATAGCTGAGGAAGATAGGGAGTTCTTAAAGTTTTTATGGGTAAAGAAAAATGGTCCTATCCTCGATCTCAGCCCTAGTAATATTGAGTTTCTGAAATATGCAAGAGTAACCTTTGGCGTAAAGTGCAGTTCATTTTTGTTGGCAGGAATTTTGCGGCTGCACTTGCGTAAATATGAAGAAGAGTACCCACGCGCGTGTGAGATGCTCCGCAATCTTTACGTAGACGATCTCATCAACGGATCTTCAGACCCAGAGGATGCTTTGAAATTAAGTAAAGATATGATATTTATACTAAGCCAAGCTAGCATGAACTTACGAAGATGGGTTTCCAATTCGTCAATTCTCAATGAAGCGTGGAAAAACGACCACATAGACTTTCGAAATACTTCCGAAGAACGAGGAGTACCTCTTAAAATTCTGGGTCTAATATGGGACAACATAGAAGATAATTTGAAATTAGACATTCATCAATTTGAGAAATTTAAAGACACTAAACGGATAACAAAACGAGTCATTTTAGCAGCATGTGGTATGCTTTTTGATCCTATAGGCATGTTGAATCCGTTTACAGTACGAATAAAGCTGTTATTGCAAGCGATATGGGAAAGTGGTATATCATGGGATGAAAGCGTTCCTTTTGAAATAAAGTGTACGTTTATGGAATGGCTAAGTGAAATAGACGAAATAGAAAACATAAAATTTCCCAGGTTATATTTCACTGATTTTGAGTGGGGAGCATCAGAAGTTCATATATTTTCAGACGCAAGCACAAAGTGCTATGGATGCGTGGCTTACTTTCGAATGAAACACGGGCATGGATATTTAACAAAATTTATGATAGCGAAATCTCGAGTAGCCCCATTAAAAGGGTTGACTCTCCCACGATTGGAATTAATGGGTGCATTAATTTCTTCAAGGTTGGGATCTTACTTGCAAGATACGTTCCACAAGCTAGAGAAACAGAAGATTTTCTATTGGACTGATTCGCAGATATGTCTCCATTGGATCAAGGGAAATGCTGATGAGTGGAAGCAGTTTGTTAGAAACCGTGTAAAGGAGATTCAAACGAAAACAAATCCATCGAATTGGTTTTTTTGCAACGGAAAAGATAATCCATCTGACAAACTTACGAGAGGAATCAGAGTTCAAGCCTTAGTCAATGATAAAGTGTGGTTCTATGGACCGGCTTGGCTCAGTGAGCTAGACATGTCATGTAACATGGAAAGTGCTAATGTTGACATTGATGTTCATTGTGCTGAAGAGAGGAAGCGAAGCGTTGTAACCTTACAAACGAACATTGAATCCTCTCAACCTTTGCTGAATCTGGAAAATTACAGTGACTTAAATAAAGTATTAAGAATAACAAGTTACGTCATGAGATTCATCAAAAACTGTAGAGCTACTAACGAAATGAAAACGGGAAGTATTACGGCCAACGAAATGACGGACGCAGAAAGGTATTGGATTCGAACTGTTCAGCAAAGTGAATTTGAGAAAGAATATTCTCAGCTGAAGAATAAAGAACCGATTAGTCCTAGTTCCAAGCTATATAGTTTTAATCCGATTTTGACGACAGATGATTTAATCGCTGTCAGAGGTAGGCTTCAGAACTCGGACATTGATTTTCAGTCAAGACATCCCATAATTATTCCCAACAAAACCAAATTTACGGAACTTTTGATATTTAATGAGCACAAAAACTTGTTTCACTCTGGTGTTTCAGATACGCTCACACAGATAAGAGAGCGATTCTGGATTTTACGTGGAAGGCAAGCTGTGAAATCTACCTTGAATAAATGCATGAAGTGTAAACGGTTTAAAGTCAAACCAGGTAACCAGGTAACAGCTCCATTGCCACTTAATCGAACAATTGCCTCAAATGCCTTCGAAATCGTGGGAATAAATTTCGCGGGACCACTGTATACAAAGGACCATGATAAAAATTACATTGCCTTATTCACGTGCGCTGTTACGCGAGCAATACACCTAGAAGTAGTGTCTAGCTTAAGCACGGAACATTTTCTACTCGCATTCAGACGGTTCATATCCCGAAGAGGTGTATGTAGAATTGTGAACTCGGACAATGCACTAACTTTCAAGAGTGCAGAAACAGAACTGAAAAAACTGTATTCGAACATTACTGATCCTATGGTGCAAAATTATTTTGGAAAAAAGGGAATCGCATGGCAATATATAGTTGAACGGGCTGCATGGTGGAGAGGATACTGGGAGAGAATGGTTCGTATCACTAAGATCACGTTGAGAAAAATTTTGGGAAGAGCGTTGGTTTTATTCGAGGAATTGCAAACTATTTTAGCAGAAATCGAATCTATAATTAATTCGAGACCATTAACATATGTTTATAACGAACCTCATGAACCATTCCCTCTCACTCCTGCTAACTTCTTAACTGGAAGAAGATTGACTGCATTGCCAGATTGGTCCGGCAATGCAAAATTTGAATTAGTTAAAGGTAAAAAAGAGCTAATCAAAAGATTTCTATATAGAGAAAAAATACTAAATAACTTTTGGAAAAGATTTCAAAGGGAATATCTTCTTCAGTTAAGGGGTGCAAATGTTTGTCAACCAATAAATGTTAAAACTGAATTTAATATTGATGATGTAGTGTTAATAGGGGAAGAGAAAACACCCAGGCAGTTATAGAAGCTTGGAAGAGTCATTGAAGTTCACAAGGGGCGTGACAAGAAGGTAAGATCAGTGACTTTAAAAACATCTTCTAGGATAATCAGACGCCCAATTCAACTGTTGTATAATTTGGAAATCGAAGCCAATGAATGAATACATTGTGAGTAAATGGTTGTGTGGTTGTGTTAAATTTAATATTGTTGTTGTTTAGTAAATGATAGTTTAATGTTAAATAGTTAGTGTTGTATTTTCAAAATGGTAATATATATTAAGTGATTTAATTTGTGAAATTTATGTTCAAGGTTTTGAAATTTTAAATACGTCATGTATTGTTTAATGGCTGGATTCCTCATTTCGGGGCGGGAGGATGTGGCAACTTAAGCCACAGGAAAAGGGATAATCCCTACGCAGGGGATTTGAAGGGCATCTTCCCTATCCGAAGGGGAGTTCCAATCAGATGAAACGGACACTGCGTGTAGTTAAGACGCGTATGTGTTGGCTCGGATCAAATAAGGATCCGAGTGGAATTATGGAAACTAAACCCAACATTTGTAAATAGTTGTATATATGTGTTAGTAGTGTATTGTTTGTTGTGGTATATAATAGTAGTGTTGTGATTGTGAATAAAATGGAAAAAATGAAATTGGTTGAAGTTATTGGACTTGTAAGAAAACACGCAACAAGTCGTAACATAAGTGTTGCGACAGCGAGCATTCAGAATCTGAAACATAATTTGAGGATGACGCAGACTAAAACAAGGAAAACATAAAAAATCAAATCACCCAGTTTCAGAAAGACGGTCATCTCTTATTGATATCTGTTAATTTTGTAGCACTAAAGCTTGGGAAAACATGGTATCCCGGAGAAATTGTAGAAGTTGACCATTTACTAATTTGAATACAACCAGCCTCCTAATAGCAGAGATCTGAAACTATTTAAGTTTGATAACCAAACACGTTTGTCTAACATTTGAACTAATAAAATTGGTGTCACTCCTACTACTTTTGGAAATATAATCATTCGAAGTTAGTATGTTGTGGTGCATTTTTTTCATTTATTATTATTAATTTATTTCATTTGTTTAGTTATGTATTTTGTTAATTTAATCTTATCACACCCAGATAGTGTTTTAACCATATTTATTTTTAATTTATTACTAAGAAGCAATGTTTAACATAAACAGCTTTGGACAGTAAGAGCGTCTTTATCTTGAATAGAAAATGCTCGTTTTGATATAGGTACAGGTGGATCTATTGTGCATAATATTGTTACAAATTCTGTAAATAGTAATTATTGTTGTAACGTAACCTGTAAATAGTTTTCCGTAATGAATATACAACCCCCTTAACATATGGCTAAAGTATACGAACCCCTTTTTCTTTTTTTGTTCATTGATAAAATTTGATAACGGTCTACTATTTTCTAGAAGCGTTTGGAATATTTGAGAGATTTCTTTCGGTGTGTATATAAACCGTTACGCTGGATAAAGAGTGAGTTTCGATTGAGAATTTGTACTGAGAGTGTGTATTAGCTCTGTTTATTGCGAAGCATTTCGCTGTGTTGTTTTCGTATTTGGAAGTAAATACGTGTGTAACCGTTGAGTTTACGGTGTTGAGTGATATTTGCTTAATTGCTGATGATTATTTTAGCAGTTGTTAACGATTTCTCCTGTACATAGTTTAAATAAAGCTCCTGCGTTTTTATCAAGAACTGTGTCTTCATTTCAAGAAAGTGGAAGTCGCACCGAATCCGTTACAATTGGCGCCCAACGTGGGGCTACTTCAGGACTTTCTTGCAGTAAGTGTGACTTTGGACATTTTTTCATAAAGACTTTTTAAATTTGGACTTGATTTTCATGGTGATTACTCACGCAATGGATGAACAATTAAAACAACTGCTTGATGCAATCAACTCTGTGAAGAGTGATATGGCGGCTAATCAAGAACAATTAAAAAATGATATGGCGGCTAATCAAGAACAATTGAAAAATGAATTGGCGGCTAATCAAGAACAATGGAAAAGTGATTTAATGGTGCTGAAAAATGATTTAGCTTTTAACCAAGAGGAAATTAAAAACGACCTTACTTCGGTAAAGACTGTGATGGAAAATAAATTTAATGAGATAGAGCATCGTGTTGATGCTTTTGATGAAAAATTTGAAACAGTAGAAAACCGTATCGCAACAGTTGAGAATCATGTGGATGAGAAAATTAAAAACATGGAAAGGAGATTGGCGACCGCGGAAAGCAGCTCTGTACAGTTTGGCGCTCCCGCATCGGTTGCTCGACCGTCCATTAAACTTGCCACATTTGATGGGAAAACTTCGTGGCAGGTTTACAAAACTCAGTTCATGATAGTGGCGGAAGCGAAGGGATGGGTCTCTGCTACCAAGGCCTGCCATCTTGCAGCATCCCTGAGAGGTGACGCAGCGGACATCCTTCAGACCCTTCCGGACAGCCAGCGCCTGGATTTCGCCACCCTCACAGCTGCGTTGGAGCTTCGCTTCGGTGAGAAGTGCCAGAAAGATTTCAGCCGACTCGAGTTGAAGTCCCGTTTCCAGAAAACCGGGGAAACCCTGCAAGAGCTAGCGGCGGACATCGAGAGACTGTCTCATCTTGCTTTTTGCGACTGTCCTGCGGATGTTCGAGACAACCTGGCACTCAACTATTACATCGACGGGGTTCGAGATCCGGAAATCCAGAAAGCTCTACGGATGGCGGATGTCAAAGACCTGAATTCTGCTGTTGTGTATGCGATGAAGTTGGAGGCCGCCCAGCAAGCAATCCGCAAGGATCGCCATTCAATCCGCGGCGTGAAAACTGATGAGCCTGATTCGGTTTCGTCACGCTTTGCTGAACTGGAAAAGCAAATAAAAGAAATTGCAGGAACCCTCAAAAGGATTTCGGCTCCCAAGGACCAAAATGGACAATCACTTAAGTGCTGGAAATGCGGCGGCGAGGGTCACTTACGAAGAAACTGTGAAGCTCGCCAAGAAACCAGAGGGAAGAGCACCTCTACCTCTCAGGTCCAGGAAAACTAAGCCATGGCAATCTCGTGGGGCGGAGGTCGCCAAATTGGAATGAGCCCCATCTTAAAGTTTTCCAGGTTTCATCGACGAGTGGCGGCAGTAAAATGGACTGTTTGTTTACGCATATGTAAACGGGTTTCCCTGCGAACTGATTATTGACACTGGAGCCAATGTTACAATCATTAGAACAGACGTGGCTCGTCAATTTGGACTCAACATTCTATGGACGCCGTCCTGCGTTACCCTCCAAACTGTGACAGGTGACAAGATCGAGATTGAAGGTAAAGTAAACTTAGAAATTGTATTTGGAAATGCCACTTACCATCATACGGCATTAGTTGCTGCTATCACAGACCCCTTCATTCTCGGATTGGACTTTTTAAAGAAGTATGACTTCAACCTCGACTTCAAGACTAATGAGCTGCACTCGATAAGAGAAGACATAGCCGTTTTCCCCGCAGAAAGTGATGTAAAATCCGCTCATCAAATAATAGCCCAAACAGATTTATCGATTCCCTCAAGGTCAGAATCATTAATACCTGGCTCCATTGAAGAAAGCAATAGTTTTCGATTTGGACTCATTGAATACCCCAACCTAAACAATAACCTAAAAGGAGTGCTGGTAGCATCTACGCTTGTGGACTTTTCTATGGATGTAATTCCTGTGAGAGTCGCCAACGTGAGTGAAAGGCCAAGGAATATCCGAAAAGGTGAAGTGTTGGCAACTTGTACTCCAGTAAACTGCATCATTAGAAGAATCAATTCCCCTGCGACTGTGTCTTCTGAGTCCTTGACATCGAAGTTAATTGGGAGTGCGCCGTTATCGAATGATCAAAGAACTGCTGCGGAACAATTGGTGGACGACTTCAAGCATCTGTTTTCATCTACATCGGAGGATGTGGGCCGGACGAATTTAACGCAGCATAGGATCTATACTGGAGAACACCCCCCTATTAAACAGCATCCAAGACGACTACCGTTTGCCAAGAAGGAAGAGGTTGAGACCCTCCTGAAAGAAATGCAAGAGAATGATGTCATCGAACCCTCGTCCAGTCCTTGGGCCTCTCCCATCGTCTTGGTCCGAAAGAAAGATGGCTCCACTAGATTTTGTGTCGATTACCGACGGCTGAATGAAATCACCAAGAAAGACAGTTACCCTCTTCCACGGATAGACGACACCTTGGACACTCTTTCCGGACACAAGTGGTTTTCGACCCTGGACTTGAAGAGCGGCTACTGGCAGGTTGAGATACACCCTGATGACCGAAAGAAGACAGCGTTTACAACTGGACAAGGCTTATGGCAGTTTAAAGTGATGCCCTTCGGCCTCTGCAATGCACCAGCTACGTTCGAGCGTCTTATGGAGACAGTGTTAAGAGGACTTTCCTATGAATCCTGTCTGGTCTACTTAGACGATATCATCATCGTGGGACGCAGTTTCGAAGAACATCTGGCAAATCTTAGGAAGGTGCTGCAAAAGCTTAAGGAAGCCAATCTGAAGTTAAGCCCGTCCAAATGTAATTTGTTCCGCCGGGAAGTGAACTACCTTGGTCACATCATCTCTTCTGAGGGTGTACAAACCGATCCAGAAAAGGTATCTGCGGTCAAGAGTTGGAGTTTTCCCGAAAACATCCATCAGCTGCGAAGTTTCCTGGGGCTCTGCACGTACTACAGGAAGTTTGTAAAGGGTTTTTCCAACATTGCACGACCTTTGCATAAGCTGACGGAGAGCAAACAAAAGTTTGAATGGTCCAAAGAATGCGAAGATGCATTTCTACGACTGAAGGAGGCTTTAACATCAACGCCTATCCTCGCCTATCCTCAGCCTGAAAAATCCTTCATCCTGGACACTGATGCGAGCAACGAGGGCATCGGAGCTGTTTTATCCCAAGAAATTGACGGAAATGAACATGTCATCGCTTTCTGGAGCAAATGCTTATCAAAGTCGGAGCGAAATTACTGCGTCACCAGAAAGGAGTTACTGGCCATAGGGTCATTCCACGTCAAATCAACCACAAAAATGGGATTTTAACACCCACCGTCTCGGAATTTGATCAAACTTGGTATACTTCATCCCTTTATGGTTACAAGCAACCCCCTAATTTTTTTTTCTTTTAGTATCAATGCGTTTTGATTTTATAGCCTTTTGAAATTTGGCGATTTTACATTTTGTGTCTTTTTCGAGACACTCAAACTGAGATGATGTTGTTTATGAAAAAAAATTATTTCTTGGTAACTAATGCTATAATCTTTTTGAAAATTTTTACACAAAATAGAAAGACTTTGAACATGTTGATAAAAAATATCTTTAAAATCTTAGTTGGCACAATTTTTTTTATAAAAATTCGAAAATTGAAAATTTTGATTTTTTTTTTTTTTCAAAAAAAGGTGTTGGCAAAAATCTGAATTTCAATAAGAGGGTCAGTTTTAAAAATCATTTTTTTTTTAAATGATCATGAATATGTACTCTAACTTATCCAATGAAAAACATTAGGGGACTTTTAGGGATTCTGCCTCCCCCCCCTGTCCTCCCCACATTCTGGAAAAAAAAGCGTAAAACATCGTATAATCTCTTCCATATTCTTAAAAACAGAATTGTCAACAGTTATGATAAAAATTGAAATATTCAGTGTGTTGAATATGGAACTCAAATAAAAAAAAAAAAATAATTTTCTATTTTATTTGAAATAGTTTAACATATGTCAAATCAACCACAAAAATGGGATTTTAACACCTACCACCTCGGATTTTGATGAAACTTGGTATACTTCCTTATTTTGTGGTTAAAAGCAACCCTTTAGTCTCTTTTGTTTCAATCTCAATGTATTTAAAATTTGTAGACTTCTGAAATTTTTCGATTTTGCATTTTTTTTTGTCATTTTCAAAGAAACTTAACAACTAAGCTGTTGTTAATGGGAAAAAAACGTTTCTCAGCAACTAATAATGTTATCTTTTTGAAAATTTTCATAAAAAATGTTAAGACTTTGAATATTTTTACAAAAAATATTATAATAATCATAATTTATACTAAAAATTTTTAAAAAATCAGAAAGTTATTTTGATTGTTTTTTTTTTTGGTCAAAAAACCATTGTCGAAATTTCAAAGTTTTATCATCAGGGTCAGTTTTAAAAATCATGATTTAAAGAAAAAATGTTCATGAGTATGTGCCCTCACTTTTCCTATGAAAAAAGTTATGGGTCTTTTAGGGATTCTGTCCCCTCCCCCCACCCCCTAGAAACAACGAAGCCATCATAGAGAAAAGCTCTTCCATGTCTTTGAAACAAGAGTTCCCAGCAATTATTTAAAAAATTTAAATATAAAGTGCGCTAAATATTAAACTCAAACATATTGATTTAATATTCAAGCTTTTTTTTACTTGAAATAGTTAAAAATTGTTTAAAATATAGACATTCTGAAAATAAGCTATCATGAAAGTCGAAAGTTGCAGACAACAATATCTGCATACAGATTACTGCATTTTAATCCAGACAACTTGAAACAAAAGTAAAGTCGTAACACCAATTCATAATCATGCAGTTTCTAGTACTTTCAGGATCCGCCCCCCCCCCCCTTACGTTTGAGAAAAATTGCTATCTTGGAACTGTTTTTCCATTGTAGTTTTACTGCTGTACAACAACAAATTCATCCTTTTAACTTCTTGAAATTACATTTAACACCCCTTAAAAATCGATGGCCTGATTGTTTAGTAGCAATATGTTCTAAATAAAGTAAATTACCTTTCCCCCTCCCCTCACAGCAAATGAAGAAATAAAGTTATATTTATGCACCTCTCTTATTCAATGGATTTTGATATTTTTTTAATGACAATTGGAAAACATTATTATTTGCATGGAATTTTTTTTTTGTCCAGATTCCCCCCCCCCCCAGCTTAATGACATAACTTGCAATTTTTCCTCAACTTACTGGGATTCTAAAATTTTAATTCCTAAAAATTTTCTGTCTGTGTCACTTATACTTAAACATTCACATTATGAAAATTAATTCCAGTAAATGAATTTTCTATTCTTTTTGTTTTCTTTCTTTGAAAAAACATAATAAAATCAATAATAGATTTGAATATCTTGTGAGGAATAAATACATAATTTTTGAAAAGAGATAAAAGCTTCTTGTTAGTCAGGTCTGCTAAAGATAACAAGTCCTGCTCACACTTGTTTAGAAAACTAGTAATGGTGCCTTCTTTGTCTACACGTCTCCCATGGGGTACATTTTATCCTACCCTATCAGAATTGCACTAACAGCACAGAGTGGTTGCTGACTCCCCTGGATAAAAGATAGAATTCTCTAAAACAGCTTTTCTAAAATTTTGGGAAAAGGTCAATATGAAAGAATGAATTGAACTAGAAAAGCAATTGGATGTTGACTTATAGGGATTCTAGCAAAATGTGTGTCAAGTTAGAAAGGTTTTCGGCCATTAAAGTTAGCATTAGGCCAACCCTAAGAAAAATAAATGTCGAGTTACCTGGATTATCAGAGTCCACTTACTGAAGTTTCACTGTATTTAAACTGGAATATATATAAGGTTTATAATCATTTATACAAAATAAAAAGTGGCTTAAAAGAACATACTGCCCTTGATAAAACTAATGCAGCAGTTGAGAGAGGCATCAAGAAAAGGAAAGGGTCTTTTGAATAAAAAGTAGTTAACAATCTCACAGTCATAATATAAGCAACTAACTATAAATGTAAACCATACAGCTTGCTGATCAGCTGTCATCTAATACCAGCTGTTCCTTTATGGGAGCTAGTAAAGCAACCATAAAATTAGGGAGGTGACAGGCAAATATATTAAAAAGAAAATAAAACATCTAAAAAAATTACTAGTGAAGTGTAAAATAAAAATACCTGTCATTTGTACAATTGCCAGGTTATTAGGATCCATTTATGATCATAGAAACACTCAAGATAACAAAACACACTTTTAGGGTCAAATGAGATTGTTGCAAAGCCTTAATTGTAAACATTTTGGCCAATGGTAACCATTTTAAACTCATACCCAATAAATTGCTGAGTTAAACCAAAACTTTTCTGAGTTATTCCATTGGATCAGAGATAAACAAATCAGAGATAAACATCAGTTTCAGTTCGATATTGCATTAGATTAATGAAACAAGTTAAAAGCTCTGAGCTGGTATTTATGGGATTTTTAATACTTTGGATAAATTGCCTAATTACAAATCAGAATTAGATGAAAAGTTTTAATTTCTATGTTGCCCTAAGTTTAACAATAATTTTTAGTATGCATAAACTGTTGTAGGAAAATTTCGAATTTCGCGATATCTTATTTCTATTGTTTATTAATAATTAATTTAACTAATTATTTTCAATTCAAAAAAACCTTGAGTATTTAAATGTTTACATTTAAGTTCAAACACCAATGTATTTCAATATTTAAATTTTCTTTAATGCAATTATTAACTTAGTTTGTTATATTGTGATCAACTTTTTTTCATTTATCCAAATAGGGGGCAGGGGGGCAGAATCCCTCAAAGTCCCCTAAAGATTTTCATTTTATATGTTAGCACACATGTTAATGATCATTAAAAAAATATATAAATTATTTTAATTTAGACCCTCATGCCAAAATTTTAAAATTTTGACTATCATTTTTTGGTTGAAAAAATTTTAAATTTTTCAGTTTGTTAATTTTTTTAAATTGCTGAATACAAATTTAGAATTTTGACATATTTTTTTCTGAAATACTTGAAATCTAAATATATAATAAAAAAATTTTCAAAATTTTTTTTTATCTTTAGTTATTGAGAAATAATTTTTTTTTGCAAACAGCTGCTGTTCATTCTCATAGAACTGTAAATGACAACTAACGCAAAATCGCAAAACTTTGAAGGGTCAAAAAATAAAAACTATTTTTAATAGAGAAGAAATACTTTAGAAGGTTACTTAGGACTATGAAAAGAAGAAGTATACAAAGTTTCATTGAAATCTGAGATGGTGGGTGTTGGGGTGTGGTTGAACTGATATGGAATGACCCCATAGTGAAAGCTATAGAACACTTCCATCATTACCTCTACGGCCGAAAATTTCTGCTTCGGACAGATCATGCCTCATTAACTTGGCTTTTGAACTTCAAAAATCCGGAAGGCCAGATAGCCAGATGGATACAGCGGCTCCAGGAATATGACATGGAGATCAAGCATCGAAAAGGGTTATCTCACGGTAATGCTGACGCTTTATCAAGGAGACCCTGTCCTGAGAACTGCCCACTATTGTTCCCGAATCGAGAAACAGTATGGAACGACTAGCCCTGCCGCCTATCAGGTGACAGTAACTCCAATATCATCAGAACCTGATCCATGGAGTGACTACCAAGTTCGAAAAGATCAACTTGAAGACCCCGACATAAAACCAATTTTGGAGTTCATGGAAAGTGACAATCGGCGACCTAGCTAGCAGGACGTTTCCATCTTCAGTCCTGCAACAAAAAGATACTGGGCTTTATGGAACTCGCTCCATTTACGGAACGGCGTGCTACACCGAAC
Organism: Uloborus diversus; assembly: GCF_026930045.1. Taxonomy (NCBI): domain Eukaryota; kingdom Metazoa; phylum Arthropoda; class Arachnida; order Araneae; family Uloboridae; genus Uloborus; species Uloborus diversus. The sequence goes on along the minus strand of NC_072739.1, from coordinate 100,671,798 downwards.
TGCTGATGGGAACAAATACATTCTTGTTTCTTTCGACTACTTCACCAAATGGCCGGAAGCATATTCCATTCCAGATCAAGAGGCTACCACCGTAGCAGAGACTCTAGTCCAACATTGGATCTCGAGATACGGAACACCTTTGCAGATTCATTCCGATCAAGGGAGGAGTTTCATCTCTGCTGTGTTTAAGGGCCTATGTCAAATTCTCGGAATTGAGAAAACTAGGACAACACCACTACCACCCACAATCGGACGGCATGGTGGAGAGGTTTAACCGCACAATCCTGAATAATCTCTCACTTATGGTCTCCAGAAATCAACAGGATTGGGACAAGAAGCTACCTTTGTTCCTGCTGGCCTACCGCAGTGCTGTCCACGAGACTACCGGATATGCCCCATCTCAGATGCTCTTCGGACGAGAGCTTCGGCTACCTTGTGATCTCGTCTTCGGTCGTCCTCCGGATGCGCCTGCATCGCCTGATCTCCAGGATCTCCAGGCCCGGTTGGAAGACGTTCATAACTTCGCACGAGAGCGAATCAACATCGCGGCGGAGAAGATGAAGACCCGATACGACACAAGGTCTACTGGACATGAATTCAACGAAGGCGACAAGGTTTGGTTATGGAATCCCATCCGACGGAAAGGTCTTTCACCCAAATTGCAGTCGCATTGGGATGGACCCTACAAAGTCCTTAACCGACTGAATGACGTCGTACTGAGGATCCAAAAATCACCTAATGCAAAACCTAGGGTTGTACATTATGATCGGTTAGCCCCATACTATGGCCATAGTTCATGAGTATTACGTAAACAACCATGGTTGATAACATAAAAGTTGTAGATAATTTTTTTTGCTTTTAAAGTTTAGTAATATTTCGTGTTATTATTGTGTTTCCTATGCATTATTGGTTATTATTTAATGTGTGTATTTGTGAACTTGTGATAGAAGTTTGCACCCTTTCTGGGGATTGTACTGCCCGGGACGTACAGTCCTTAGGAAGGGGGCAATGTTACAAATTCTGTAAATAGTAATTATTGTAGTAACGTAACCTGTAAATAGTTTTCCGTAATGAATATACAACCCCCTTAACATATGGGCTAAAGTATACGAACCCCTTTTTCTTTTTTTGCTCATTGATAAAATTTGATAACGGTCTACTATTTTCTAGAAGCGTTTGGAATATTTGAGAGATTTCTTTCGGTGTGTATATAAACCGTTACGCTGGATAAAGAGTGAGTTTCGATTGAGAATTTGTACTGAGAGTGTGTATTAGCTCTGTTTATAGCAAGGCATTTCGCTGTGTTGTTTTCGTATTTGGAAGTAAATACGTGTGTAACCGTTGAGTTTACGGTGTTGAGTGATATTTGCTTAATTGCTGATAATTATTTTAGCAGTTGTTAACGATTTCTCCTGTACATAGTGTAAATAAAGCTCCTGCGTTTTTATCAAGAAATGTGTCTTCATTTCAAGAAAGTGGAAGTCGCACCGAATCCGTTACAATATGTTTGAATTATCATACTAATACTCGCCTTATATCCGGTCAAATAAATTTATTTATTCCAATCCTTCTTGCCATGCATTTGACCTTTACTTGCAAATGGTCAACTTCTGCTATTTCTCCGGGATACCATGTTTTCCCAAGCTTTAGTGCTACAAAATTACCAGATATCAATAAGAAATGACCGTCTTTCTGAAACTGGGTGATTTGGTTTTTTATGTTTTCTTTGTTTTAGTCTACGTCATACTCAAATTATGTTTCAGATTCTGAATGCTCGCTATATAATACAGTACGTTCATCACTATTTATGACATTATGTTATAAGAAGTTGCATTTTTAATGTAAATAACGAATAAAAAATTAGTATGGTTGAAAAAATATGAATATTAGTATGACTATTTTAGCCATAATGCACATTACGCAATACGTCAATCTGTACGTGTGTTTCTAATGCTTTTTTATAAAGCTTTTTTATATATATATATAAAACATTAGAGAAAGATATTATTTTAGGTGTCACTACTTTAATTTTACATTAAAGTTTAAAACAAACCGTGCAAAAAGCCATTCGAATTAGAAAAGTCTTTTTTTAAATAGCTCCATAACATACTAATTTCGAATGATTATATTTCCGAAAGTAATAGGAGTGACACCGATTTTTTTATTTCATATGTTAGACGAACATACAAATACAAATACAAATACAAATGTGACGACCAGCAACAGGCACTGGGCCCAGCTAGGCTGGTCCTAGTCAATTAATTAGTCCCCAATGAAGATCAATGGCCCTCTTAAAGCTATCCACTCCCTTGCTCATTACCGCCTCTTCCGGTAAGCTATTCCAAGTGCCCACGACCCTGCTAAAGTAGTAGTTTTTCCTGATTTCCAAGTTAGCCTGAGATTTAAATAGCTTAAAACAATGACCCCTTGTCCTGCTTTCCCCGCAAAAATTTAATCCGTTTACATCTTTCATTTTGATAAATTTAAATAACTGAATCATGTCCCCTCTGACTCTCCTTTGCTCCAGGCTATACATGTTAAGCCTATTAAGTCTGGTATCATAATCTAAATCTGAGAGTCCCCTTACTAATTTAGTTACCCTTCTTTGAACCCTTTCCAATACAAAAATATCTTTCTTCAGATAAGGCGACCAAAACTGAACAGCATACTCCAAATGAGGTCTTACTAAACTCCTATATAAAGGCAGAAGAACTTTCTTAGATTTGTTTGAAATAGATCTATTGATGAACCCAAGCATTTTGTTGGCTTTGTTACTAGCAATACTGCACTGTTGACTAAACTTGAAGTCCTGATTTATAAAGACACCCAGATCCATAACATTATCTGCCTGATTTATGACTGAACCCTGTAAACGATATCTCATACGCTTATTTCCAAGACCTAAGTGTAGCACTTGACATTTCCCTACATTAACTGCCATACCCCATTTATCTGCCCACTTAGTAATATGATCTAAATCCTCTTGCAGCTGTTTTACTTGTTCTTCATTTTCGACAATCCCCATAACTTTTACATCGTCAGCAAAACAATTCATGCTTCCAGAAATATTTTCATTGATGTCATTCATAAATATAATAAACAAAAGAGGCCCTAAAACTGATCCCTGAGGAACCCCACTTAAAACATCACTCCAATTAGAATGATTTCCTCTCACAACTACTCTTTGCTTCCTACCAGTAAGCCAATTTCTAACCCAAAGTAAAGTTTTTCCTCCTATTCCAATGTCAGCTAACTTGCTGAGAAGAGCAACATGCGGTACCTTGTCAAAAGCTTTTTGAAAATCAATATAAACAACATCCACACATTTTTTGTTATCTAAAGCTGAGGTAACCTTGTCGTAGAAATGCAATAAATTAGTAGTACAGGATTTACCTTTCCTGAAACCATACTGCAAACTAGTCAACAGACTATTAGTCTCTAAGAACATCATGATCTTAATTTTGATCAAAGTTTCTAAAATCTTACAAATCACCGAAGTCAAACTTACAGGTCTATAATTCCCAGCAATACCTTTAGACCCCTTCTTGAAGAGTGGCGTTATGATGTTGTTACATGTTGGTTATCAAGCTTAATTAGTTTCAGATATCTGCTATGAGGGCGAGAGTAGTAGTTAGATTTTAAACATTTGCATTTTTGTGAAATTTATCTCATAAAAGTTCCAATATCTGGCGCCCTTATAGTGACACCAATTTTATTACATATTTTTGATGTATGCAAGTGTAGCTAGGAATTTATGTAAAACCGTTGGTGTCATCATGAAGGCGCTTTGAGAAAACTGGCATTGAATGTAGTAAAAAAATTCATTTTCAGTCATTTTTAAACGGAGTTTGTGGCCGTCGCCCTCGTAGTGACATCGATTTGACAGCTGTAATAGTATCTAAGAAGACCATATAATAGTATAGAATTTAAAAATCCATGTCATTATAGGGGCGCTTAAAGCAACAAGAACTTAAAAATCTGCAAATTTGAAAAACACGCAAAAATGTGCCACGCCCCCTAAATTACAAAAATTAATTTCCCAAAAACGGTAAGGCAGACAAAGCTCATATTTTGCACAAATATTACATTCATAATAAGGAACAACATTTGCAAAAATAAAGAAAATTAAAAATGTCAACAATCACAACCTGCCTGATCCTTACAGACAATGGCTCTTAAGTATTGAAGAAAGTTGTTAAAATGGTCATTCTATGAAAAGTTTTTTGATAAAGGTTACTTTGTCATCAATTAATGCTTTTTAAAATAATTTTTCAAAAGCCTAAAATGATGAACTATTAAAGCCCCCCTCCCCCCCCCCAAGAATCATTAGCAGCAGAAAAAGCTGAAAATGGAAAAGTAGCCAAATTCAAAAAAAAAAGGGGGGGGGGCTGCTTAGACATTGAATACATTTTTTGATGTATAACATACAGTATTCATGATGTTGTATATAATTCATTCTTTAATTAAGGTTTTTCAAGTTGAATTCCTGTGTAATTTTTCGAGAGTGGCCACCGAAGGGGAGGGGGGGGGGGGGGGGGGTCGGAATCATAGTCTCATAGTAATGATAGCTTTTCAACGGCTATGGTTATAAATAACTGTGCCCTTGAAATTTTAAGGGAGATGGAGATGTTTTTGGGGTATTTTTCTTGAAGTTTTCATAATTGAAGGGGGTAGGGCACCGTTTACTTTGAGGGATGGCACCCAAGCATTCATATCTTTTTAAACGCATAAATTTGCTGAGCTAAGTAAACATTAATAATCTGGTATTATGTACTTTAATTTGATATGTCTTTGAAACATATTGCAGTCATGTTTCCCGTTTACTTAAGTAAAAATGTTTATTTATTTTTTTAAAATTTCATTTAATTCTTATTCAAATACAATGGTAAAATTATTTTTTGTTTTGATGTAATTGTAAAATGAAAGTTCATTTATTTATTTGAATACTTCTTAAGACTTAATGTTTCAATACAATATACGAGTAGTTAAAATTCGATTAGTTTAAAAAAAAAATTCAAATGAAAAATAAAACTGTGTTTATTTATCAATTCGTTTCATATGATTGTAAAATAAAATCGTGTTTAGTTATTTGAATACTTGGTAAGACTTATAAATGTTTTTATGTAAAATACTATGAATTAAGCTCAGTGTATTTTTTAATGTATGATTATCGGTTCCTTTTTATGTTTTCAAATGACAAAGTAGAACTTTTAATGCTACTAAAATAATAGAAGACAATAATAAATAAACCAAATAGTTTAATTAAACCAAAATACTAATCGAAGTGCTCACTTCCCAATATCATTGTGGATCGACGAACGATGACGTCATTTGCTTGTTGGATGGCCTTCCTATCTCGAAGGCCTCGCACCGTTCAAACGATAGTTGCGGAGAAACGGAGGAACACCTCAGGGGGGGGGGGGGAATGGTTGCGCCAAAGAGCATTCATTATTTGTGATGTCATAAAGACCACGCCTTGTTTGAAAAATCGGACATTTTAAAAAATTAATTAAAAATAACTGTTGGGAAAATGAAAGTATTTTCTGGGTCCATGTTATTTTTTTAGATATTAATTAAAAACGCATTTTCGTCCTAAATGACTCTTTTTATGCGAACGAATGGTCCAATATTTTCGAATTTGATATGGTTGGAAAGATCTTTAAAAAACACTCCTAACGAAGAAATTGTCCGGGCGCCCAAGGTCCAATAACCTAAATCCACTAGAAAAAAAGTCATAAAGTGTTTTTTAGTTTGCGAAACTCAAAAATTTTAATTTTATCTCTTTTCCATTGTTGAAAATTGTTGTTTCACTGTTCATTGGAAAATTGTTAATTTTCCATTGTTCATTGTTGTTTCATTGTTGGAAGCGCGAAACATGGGGTTTTAATTCATTTTTTAAACCGCTTTTTCTACACGAAAAATTCATTTTAGTGCTTCGAGTTTGGTATAGTTGGAAATATCGTGAAAAACACTTCTAAAAACATTTACCCTCCCCCCCCTTTAGGGCTTAAAAACGAAAATTCACTAAGATGACTAGAAAAGGAGCTAGAAGCAATTATAAGTTAGCAAAAATTCATTTTTATATGATTTTTCACGCGACTTAGCGTGAAGAAATTGCTGGATAATATTGTCTTGCCATATCTCGCTTGAGAGTAAAGAAATGAAATTCTTGCATATGTTTTTATTATTGAGGTTTTCGGGTAACTACGGGCATTTCGACCATTGGGCAAACACTAGTTACAATAAATCAGCAAAAAAAAAAAAAAAAAGTAGTATCACAAAATTAAATTATGAAAGTGTTACTGTTCTTTTCTGCCTTTTCTTTATTTTATGCATTAAATGATTTAACTGTGTCTTTTCTAATTCAAGCTTTGTTCCTAGGAAGTTGTAAAACAATACAGCATTTACCTAATGACTAGGAAACAAATAGACTTTCCCTGCTGAATTTTGAATATCACTAACTACTTTTAATCAAGAAAGCTAAGTTTGCATAAAAAGTAAATACATTTGGGAGGTCCTTCTGGCGGGGAGCCTTGAGCATTTGCCCCGCCTGCTTTTGCAATACTTCAGCCCGAGCTGTCCAGGAAAGATTCTTTGAAACTTGAGTTTTAATCGAATCGAATGATTCTCTCGAAAGTTGTTTGCATTATACTTCTATAAATGTCGGGTGCGGACTGGCACGCGGGCCGATGGGCCGCTGTGCCTCTTTTTTTTTTTTTTTTGTTCCTTCACTTTTTTCCTTTTTTTAAATTTTTTTTACTTTTATGTGGCTTTGCTCCCCCCTCCGTTTTGCGCCCTCAAATTTGTGCGACTTCGTTTTTATCTTTCATTTTTTTGCGCCCTTGATCCTGAGCGCCTTTTTTTTTTTTCGCTTCCTCAAGTCTGTGCGACTTTGTTTTTTTTTTTCCTTGCGCTTTAAGTCTCAGTGGCCTTTTTTTTTTTTGGTGCCCTCATGCCTTTTTTATTGCGCTCCCGAAAATTTTCCTCTTTATTTTATTTGCGCCCTTGAACCTGAGCGTCTTCGTTTTTTTTTTTTTTTTTTTTTTTTTTTTTTTTGTACCTTGCACACTTGTGTGACTTTTTTTTTCCTTTTGCACCTTTAAACGTGGTGAGCTCCTTTGGGTTTTCTTTGCCCTCAAACCTGCATGCCTTCATGTTTTTTTTTTTTTTTTTTGCGCCCCCAAACCTTCATGGTTTTCTTTCTTTATGCGCCCTCAAACTTGTACGCTTGAGGCTTTTTGTGCGCTTTCGAACTTCTGCATCTTTGTGTCGTCTTCTTCTTCTTTTTTTTTTGTGCCTTAGGTTTTTTTTTAAATTTATTAATTTTAATTTTAAAAAAAATGTAATTTTTTTTTTTTTTTTTTTTTTTTTTTGCACGCCTTCGGTTTTCCCCCTCACTTTCGGGGTGTTTTCTTTCTTTCTTTCTTTTTCGCCTTTGGTTATTTATTTATTTATTATTTTTTAATTATTTTTATTTTCTATTTTTTTTGTGCTCCTTAGTTTTTTTATTTTCCCCTTACGCCTTCGGTTTTTTTTTCTTCTCTCGCCCTTTGGGAGTCAAGGTTGGCTCCCGCTTGGGGGACCCAGTCCGCCCCTAATTATGTCCTTTAATTTAAATGAATAAATTAAAAAATATATATAGAAAGTTTTTAAAAGGATACTTTAACCTATTTTGTGGACTATTTTTACTGTTTTTTAGGTCCTACGCCAGATGTCCAACGCTCGTCTACTTTATCGCCAGATTTTCTGACTCTTCTTTCAAGCAAAGAATTCTGTGATGTCATCTTGAAAGTGGAAGAAGTAGAATTCCCTGCTCACCGAGCTGTAATAGCAGCACGATCCCCTGTCTTTGCAGCCATGTTTAAGCACGAGTGTCTTGAAACGAAGACCAGCGTCATAAGTATCTCTGGCATCTCTGCTCCAAGTTTTGACAGTATATTGAAGTTCATTTATTCGGGTAATTTGCCTGAAATATCCGCGAGCAATGTTGATAAATTATATGCTGCAGCCGACAAGTATGATCTTCGAGAATTAAAGAAAAAATGTATTGAAGTTATGGCGAATGATTTGTCTGATGATAATATCATTGGAGTTACAATTTTGGCAACACAGCACGCTGATAGCGACTTGATGGAGATCGCCGATGATTTTTTGCACAAAAACCTCAGTCGAATTTTAAACACACAACAGTGGAAGGATTTTGGTGAAAATCATATAGATTTATACAAAGAAGTAATGGTGCGTCTTGTTTTGCGTAAAACAAAATAAGAACCAACCTGTACTTTCTCTCATCCGGCCTAAACCCCTACATCGTAGCTAAGTAGCGGCATGTCCACCATCTTGGGGCTAAACGACGATTTCTCCTGTTCGATAGTGAAGCAAAGTTTTTTGCTTCTTGATTGTGGATTAACATGGAAATAATTAACAACCACAATCAAGCAAAACACGCCACTTCAACATAGCAGACATAGAAGAAAGCATCGTTTAGCCCCAAGATGGCGGACGTTTCGCTACTTCAGCTACGATTCATCACTTAAATCCGGCCATACTCTTTCGACATTTCCCAGTGAGTCTTGTCATTTTTTTCATCAACGAGTTTTGCTCTTGTTTATTTTTTATTTTCATTGTTTTTTCTCTATAAACTTCGAAGCAAGCTTCAATGATTAGTGTTTATTTTTCATTTGTCAATAAAAAAAATACATTATCTCTAGTTTTCTAATCTAAAATACTTAGAATGTTATTTTTCGTTTACTTATTACTGATTGCAGTGCCGAACTGAAACTTTACTATCAATGTTCTGCACTTTTCAAATCTATGTTCCAGAATACCGATAGTTTTTTCCTAAAAGATACAAAAATGCGGTTATTTGCCGCCGTATTTAATTAGTTTGGGTATTAAAAATGTATCAATAAAATTGTAAACAGTGTTGTAACGTACAAACATAAAGGATCAAATATCATTATCAAATACAGGGTTTGTCCGGAAAGTAATGGGACTGATTTTCTTCCCCCGCGACTGGGAGCGTGCACGCACCGTCAGTAGAGGGTGTTCTTAGCTAACGAACGAGCGGCTAGTCTGTTGTCTCCGAGCACCTGGAGAGTCAGGACAGGCATTTTCGCGCGACGTCTTTCTGTGAGTGGTGCAAGCCGAAAATGCAGCGTTCGTTAAGAGCAGGGATACGCGATTAAACTCCGTGTGAAACTTGGTAAATCTGCGACAAAGACGTTTGATATGATCAAGCAGGCTTACCCAGATGTTGCTTTAGTAAGAATTGGTGTGTTTCGGTGGCACCAGGCCTTTTTGGCGGGCTGGGAAGAGGTCGCCGATGAAGACCGTGTTGGAAGACCTTCGACTTCGACAAACACCGACAATGTGACTTGTGTCCACAAAGTTTTGAACTCAGACCTTCGACTGAGTATTCGTTTAATTGCCCAAATGTTAAATTTACCAAAATCTGTGGTTCATGACATTGTGACGGTGCATTTGAACATGCGCAAGGTGTGCGCGAAGTTGGTGAACAGCTACCTGACCAAGGACGGCATCCCAACCCCAACGCTTTCACAGCCGCCCTACAGCCCAGATATGGCCCCCGGACTTTTTTTTGTCTCCCCTCCTGAAAAGACCGATGAAAGGTAAGCATTTTGAGACGACAGAGGGGATCCAAGCAGCATGCACCGCAGCGCTCAAGGCTATTCCGGAGAATTCCTACCGTAATGCCTTCAATGCTTGGAAATCGCGCTGACAAGCGCTGCATCGACGCAGAATGAGCCTATTTTGAAAGTTTTTAAAGAATTGTAACAATTGGCTCAATAAATTTATTTAAATTGACTCAGACCTATTACTTTCCGGACAAACCCTGTATTATTAATAAGAGCACTAAAGCCATAATTTTTAGTTATGAGTAGAAACAAAATAATGATACAATACAAAGCATAACCATAACAGTATTAAAATACAATAAAGGATGGAAACATATTGCGTAGAGATGCGCCGAATATCATATTTGGCCAAATACCTACTTTTTTTTTTTCACTGTAATATTTGAGTTGTACGCCAATTTAAAATACAAAATGTTTTTCTATTTTATGAAATGTTAATGCATTTCCATTTAACTTCGTAAATTTAGCTACATCAAGTATAAATGCTAATTTGAAATAAATAAAAAATAAATGATTCCAAATAATATATATATATATATATATATATATATATATATATATAGTGAATGGCTAATTTGGTTTATATTTACCTGCAATTCTGTATAAATGGATAATTAATTTCTGTCATGATATATGATTTGATATGTTCATGGTAACATGTTATGTCATAAATTAAGAATCTTGCATTTACCTCACATACAAATACAAACCCAAGTTGCTTAAAATATTATAATTAACTATTTATTTAAGTGATTTTGTGCTATCTTAGTTTTTTCAGTAATTGATAGATAAATTTATCATTAAAATTGAAGAAACATTAACATTGCCAGATTTTTTTATATCTTTAAGTGCAAAGGATAATTAAACTTTGATCACACTGATTAATTTTAGCTATATTTTTAACCAATATGTAATGTTTCATCTAATGTAAAACTTAAGAAATTAAAATGCCGCAAAATTTAACATCCAATAGTGTTTTCATTTTTTGCGCGTATTCTTTATGAAATAGTTAGCAGTTAAGTGGTAATAAATTGCCTTAGTATATTTATTACTACTTAATATTATGAGTTTTTTTTTTTTTCTTTCTTTCGCTACCGTATCATATTTAAATGAATTTGTAAGTAAGGTTGAAGGTTGAAGTAATCTGCTAAGAAAAATTGAAAAGCAACAAAATTTAAAAATTACATGAAAATTACTTTCAATAGTAAGTAACAATTTGCATTAATATTGTACTATGGTAATATATTGTAACTTTCGTTCATTGTGTAAAAGATATGTTTGTTTACAAATTATCGAGCATTTAAATTTGTTTACTATTCGATTGCCGATTTACAAATTTGTGCTTCTACTTACGTTGTTTGGTTTGACTTTATTAAAGTATTTAACTGAACCGAATCGGTTCGTCTGCCGAATATGCAGTACTCCGAATGCAAACCGAATATTCCGTGCTTCCATAATATTGTGTATTATTATTACGTAAAAAACGTAAATGTCACTCGAACAATCTTGCTTCTTATTTAAATTTATTTATTTATTTTCCCTACTTATGGAGGGAAAACCTAAATTTTTGAAACACGAGCTTTAAGAACTGAACACAAGAATAGAACTGTCTCTCAGTTTAGAGCGCATTAAATGTGCAAATAACCTGCTAGTTAAAAATGCTGTTTCTTCATCTACTCTAGTGACTACAATATGATTCAACTTCTGCAGTAAAAAGGCAAAAATCCGAACTGTCTCTAAGCTTGGAGCGTATGAAATGGGCAAATTACCTACCAGTTAAAAATACTGTTTCCTCATCTACACTAGTGACTACAATATGGTTCAACTGCTCAGTGGCGAATCCAAGATTTTGTTCTGGGCGCGGCTGAGGTCATTAAAATTTTATGCCTTCTTGACATCACCCAAGTTCATTGATGAAGTATTGTATTCGCGAAAAAAAATTTCACTCAAAAATCGACCTTAATTTCCATTTTACTCACCCCCTAATGAACATTGAGTTTTTTTTTTTCGACTCGACCACATGTGGATAAGTGCCTAAGAACGTATAGGACATGCGAAATATCCATTTTAACGATTCCCGAGTTAATTACAACGAATTTTCTCGTGACGTCTGTATGAACGTATGTATGTATGTATGTGCGGATATGCGTATGTATGTCGCATAACTCAAGAACGGTAAGTCCTAGAAAGTTGAAGTTTGGCACGTAAACTCCTAGTGGGGTCTAGTTGTGCACCTCCCCTTTTGGTTGCATTCGGGTTTCGGGTGTTTCTAAAGTGGTGTTTTGCCCCCGTTTTGGGGAGAAATCATTGTTAATTTCGATGTAAACTGAAGTGGTGTTATAATTTGGCGGACACTTGGCGATATATCGCCAGTCTGCTGGTCGCCAAATTTTGTCGCCCACTTGGCGACAAATTTGGCGATTTTTTAAAAATCTGTTTTAATTTGGGCACTGTTGGTGATATTTAGAGAGTAAACTATTGAATCCATAGACTAATAATAAGAGTAGACCGAGCTATGGCAACCCTTTTGCTGCTCATAAACCAAACCATGTGACTGGTGGATATCCTAGCAACAGCGGGCGTTAATCGTAGCAGACGATCAACGCCAGCGCGAAATAAAATAAATAGAATTGATGGAACACGGAAGAATGATCTTTTATGGAGTCTGATTTGTAAATTTGTTATTCTAAGTTGTAAATATTTTGTTAATATAGTGAGTTTTTCGTTTAGATAGTACTGTGCATTTTCTTTAGTCAATTTCAATAACTCTCTAAGCAATAAAAGATGCAAGCGACCAAGAGGAATCAGCAAACGGTAAGATTTTTACCTACAGTTTCAATTTAAGATACCGATTAGTACATTTTTGCGTTAACGCAAAACGTTTACGCCATTTCGTTCACGCCAACGCTGACAGCTCCAAATGAAATAAAAGTTACCGAAAACTGATCAAAAACTATTACTAATGTCAAAATAATGCATAACTAAAAGAAAAACAGTTCAATCTCTGCACCTGGAAGTTTTATTTAATGAAAACACATTGTCTTAAAATACATGTCGAGTGCCAAACTATAGATAATGCTGTCATCTAGCAACCATGCTGCCAAAGTCTTCGCCAAGCCCTTCCACTAGTCACATGATACATCTATGAACCAATTTTCTTTATCAGCAAGAATGAGAAAGCTCGGTCTACTCTTATTATTAGTCTATGATTGAATCACATTAAAATTGCCAGTAATGGGGAAATGACATTAAATTGGAGTAAAAGGAAGTCATGTGATGACTTCCATCAGCTCGTTTAATTATACTTTCATCATCTGTTTATCTAAGGGTGTTATTGGATAATGAAATTTTCAGAGTCACACTGAAAACATCTAAAATATGGTATTTAAAGGTAAAAATTTAAATGTCAATGTATAACAAAAACAGAAAAAAAAGCATTTTAGACACCATTGCTAAGCAATTTAAAAGCAAAATTTTCGATTTTTGTTAATGATGCAAAAAAAAAAAAAAAAAAAATCATATGGCAGTTGCAGGTGGTGTAAACGAATTAGAAGAAAGAAAAGCTGAAAATTCGTAAAATAATAGTTGAAAACAGCGAGAATGGAGAAAAATATCAAGAATTGATACTGTTAAGAGTTCGTGATACAACTTCAAACTTTCTTCAAATGAAAACACGTTCTTGAGAAAAACACTGGAGATTTATTTACAACTATTTACAAGAAATGTCGTTAACAACTGCTAAATTAACCATAGCAATTAGGCAAAGCATGGATTAACACCGTAAACTCAACGGTAACACACATATTCACATCAAAATGCACAAAAACACAGCCCAAAAGGCTTCACAAAACAGAGCTAATACACTCTCAGCGCAACGGCTCAGTCGAGACTGACTTTTTATCACGCGTCACGGCTATTTATAAACATCGAAAGAGAGTTTCTCAAATAGTCCAGAAATTCCTGCACCGTTCTATCACTTTCTCATTTCTTTCCATTCACAAATTTTATCATTCAGAAATGAGGAGAACGTATACTTCAGCCGAATGTTATGAAGTTGTATGTACATTACATGAAACACACTTAAACTGTCATGCTGTGGCCTTATCGAATTGCAAATACATCAGCTAAGGTAAGTTTCAAATACATAGAGTGATATTTCATATTAATTATCATTTGAAGTTTATTTATTAATAAGAATGTTCATAGATATTTTATAACATACTTATAATATTTTCAGTAAGTTACCGCCCCATAACAAGGACTAAGGCAGAAATACATGAAATACACAACCAGCTCAGTCATTCTAGTCCTACCAGTTTGTTTGGCACTCTTGGCTTCCTTAAGAGGTTTTCCACCACCCAGCTCCGTCACTTCCTATGCTGTGCTGATGAGTGCTGATAAGCACGAAACTGCAGTATTCGGCTGGAATGATTGAGCTGGCGGTGTATTTCATACTTATAATAGTTTCGGACTCAAATTTAATGTTTTCGGTGTGTACTGTAAGTCAAAGTAGTAAATACCTTTATTGATAGATAATCTTAACTTATCCTGGTGTTGGTATTTATTTTGTATATACCTAAATTGTCATGTTGTGGTTACTTTTACACGTGGGTCATTCCGGTGAACATGGTACATTTCAGTTTTCAAAAAAATTTTTTTCAGTCATCTAATCCAACAAAAATTAGAGTCAAATAATGGCAAAAAGGTTTAATTTATCTGAACAATAAAAATTAATTAGCTCAACTTGGCATTAATATCCAATTTTCTCAGTTCTTTCATCAGAAATGAAAGATTTTGTCCACTCTGTTACACATTTAAAAATAACAACAAATTTAAAATTTTCAATTGTTTTTTGAATTTTTTTTTTTGTTTAATGTAAACAAATGGAACATATCTTTCATACAAATGCTTAAAATGTCATTGTAAAAGGCACATTTAAGTTTTATTGCTAATTATCTTACTCAAAAATACAAAAATTTAAAAAATCATTTGCAAAAGTTTGATTATTATATGAAAAGAAATTGAAGAAAGATTGCAGTTGGATTATTCTAGTTAGTAATTGTGCAGTTCTATGCAAATTAACCTTTAAATTAAATATTTAAAAAAAAATTACAATCAAATCAGTTAAAATATTTCTGTAACAGAGTGGACACTATTATTGAAGATAGAAGTAATCTCTATGTTTAAGCAAATAAAATAGATAGACAATGTTTCATTTTTTAAAATTTTGTATTGAATTCAATTTTTCTATAAATTTGTTAAGCTAAGCTTTTTGAAAAACATCAATAGCATGACTTGTTTACTATTTCCATAAATACTGTCCACTCTGTTACACAAGAAGTGTAACAGAGTGGACAAATTGGTAGTTAACATTTTTTTCCCAAACCTAAACATAAAGTAACAGTTAAAATAGTAATACAAAAGCAAAGAGTAACTCTAAAATTACTACTTTATATATAATTTAGATTTTTTTTTTAAATTTTAATTAATAAAATTAACGTAACATAGTGAACATTTTGTTACTCAAATTTACTATCAGAGACAAAGAATGAATTTTACCTTGCTTGTTGACTGTTGAATCCACTAAGGTTAGCTAAACATGGAGTTTTTACCATCTGGCCATGTCAAAAGTATTGCTAGTTTTTTTTTGTAAAAATATTTTTTTTTATTCTTTAATGACTGTAACAGAGTGGACATTTCAAAATTTGTAAACTGTAGGGACAATTGTAAATTCCCTGCATTTTCATAAAAAAAAATATTTTTCTAAAACAAATTTATTGTTTAAATTGTTACAATAAAGGTGTTGCAATATAATTGGAATTTTTTTTGTTATGGCATCTAAGCAATTACTTAAATCACTTTTTAACTGTCACTGTTTTGAAACTGGGACATCAAGATTTTGCCTTTTTGACTAACAATTTGAAAAAAAAAAACCTAAATCAAAACATTAAGAACAAAAAATACCTCATGATACAAAATTGCATGAAGAATAAAGAAAAAAATATGATTAGTTCATATTAACTATCAAATTTTCTGTAAAAAATCCAAAAGTGCCGGACATGAAATGTACCATTTTCGTTGGAATGACCCGCGTATTGGCTTTCATTTCAGGGGAGAACACAGTTAAATAAACTTTATTTTTGAAAGGAGTTTTTTTTTTTTTTTTTGACTGAAAATGAAAATTTGTTTTTAACGACTGCCTGTGAATGGCCCATCGAGATTTTTTTTTACCAGATGTTTTATTACACTTAGAGGTACCTGTGCACAAAATTTGGTTAAAATCGAAAGGGGTATACTTTGAGAAAATTTCTGTCAAAGTTACTCCGTTTTCGAGTCAAAAAATTAAAAGTAAACCCTCACAGAAATTTTTTTGAATGAGTTATACAATTTAAACGCAGTTTAAATTCAAGTATACATTATACTGAACAAAATAAAAAAAAATTCAAAGCTTCTTTACAATTTGTTAATGAGTTATAGCCGTTTAAACACGTCTTTGTGTCAATCAAAATGGCGGCAAAAAAACCATCTTGGCATACATTTAAAGGCTCATAAATTTTCAACCTTTTCATAAATCTCAAAATAATTTCTATTTTCATAATCAGCATCAAAAAATCTACAAGTACACCAAATTTGAACAAAATCGGAGATGGTGGGGTGGCATGGTCTGGATGATTTGACATGGATTGACCATGGCGTTCGGGAAAAGTAACTCGGACATAGATACATACGCTCAATTTTTAAGTATGTAAGTTTTTTTTTGCTTTTTTTTAGAGACGTACCGAGTACTCTGTAACTACTCGGTACTCGGCCAATTTGCCGAGTACTCGGTACTCGGCCAAATTCTGATCAGATACTCGGCCAATACCGAGTAGTTGCAAAAAATTGAATATTGTCCAAGAGATACTAAAATTTATATAAAAAAAAAAGAGCAAGCATTATATTCTGCAATCATTTACAATTAAAATTTATAAGTCAAATTTAAATTTTGAGAATAATGAAGTTTGTAATGCTTCAATGGAATAAATCTTTATTTTAATGTCCCCAAAGTTAATGAAACTTATTTATTAAAAAATTACGCAAAAAAGGTAAGTATAGAAAATATGGAATTTTTATATTAAAAATGGATTTTTGCTTCAATGGAATAAATCTTTATTTTAATGTCCCCAAAGTTAATGAAACTTATTTATTAAAAAATTACGCAAAAAAGGTAAGTATAGAAAATATGGAATTTTTATATTAAAAATGGATTTTTGCTACAAACAGAAATTAGTAATAAAAATATAAAAATACCTTTGCTTAAAAAATAAAAGGAAATAAAACAACGTTAAAAGCACAATGCAGGAACTCTGCAGACACGTGTTTTGGCATTTCAAGGAATTCCTTTTTCAATGCACAAAATGGGGGCTCGTAGATTTAAAGGCATCCGACAAAAGTCGAATTTTTTTGTTGAATGTCTTTACATTCCTTAGCTCACATGTTATGCATTGAAAAAGACGTTCCTTGTAACGGGGGGGGGGGGGGGGGGGCTGAAACACGTGTCTGGAGTGTTCCTGCACATTTGTTTTATCTGCTTTAAAAATTATTTATGTTTGGGGGACTAGAACTATGATTGATTGGTATACAGTGAAACCCCTCCTAACGGACACCCCTCAAAGGCGGACAATTTTTAATTCCCCAGTTCCAATGCAAATAACATTATTAAACCCCTGTCCTGCGGACACCTCTATATTGCAGACAAAAAAATTTGTCCTGTTAGTGTCCGCATTAGAAGGATTTTACTGTAATTTGTTTTAATTCCAACTTGATTAATCATACTTTTTATTTATTTTTAATTTTAAAAATTATTTTTTTTTTGTAAAATTTTTGACACAAACAAAATTGTATATATAATGCGTAATTAAATTTCAGCAGGAATTTAGTTTTAAAAACTATTATATGGACAAGGAGGTCTATACTACTATTCCAATAAGTTCAAAATTCATCACATGTGTGTCGATGGTTCTTCTTAAAACATAATTGGTACTTGGTAACTCGGCCGAGTAGTGAAAGGCCGAGTACTCGGTAACTCGGTACTCGGCCGAGTAGTGAAAGGCCGAGTACTCGGTACTCGGCTACTCGGCCAAAGTGCTACTCGGTACGTCTCTACTTTTTTTTTCCACACAGCTGATAATCTCAACATTTTTGCATCTGTGTTTGGAATTTTATTTATTTTTTTCTTTAATTACTATTAGGTTCTTTTAACAGGCTTGGGAATAAAAATTGTTTATTTTCATGAAAACGTTAATTCGGAAATGTTAAATCAAAATTATATGGTCATTTTGAGCGAGAGTTTTCAAATGTGACAGGTTAAGTATTGAAACGAACAAAATAATTAAAAAAAGCTTAGCCTTAAGGTATTTTGAATGTTAATCTTCCTGTTTTCTCTCGTTTTCTGATATAAAAATCTAATTTTTCCCACCTATTTTTTCAAAGTAAAATCTACTGATTGTGTTTCTTGCAAAATGTGCAGGTAAGCTATGTTCATGTGGTTCTGTCTTTTAGATACGTGATAGTCACGATTGTAAATCAGGAAAATTTTCGGAGCTTAATCAGAGAATTATTAGGGAACCTTTTTCCAGGATTTTGTTACCACCATGAAAAAGGTCTGAAAAATAGTTACCTCTGAATGATTATTTAGGATAATTACTTTATCATTTGTACCATTGACTTGTAAAATTGATACCGGATCAGCTTGTGAGGATTTTTACAACAAGATGAAAACCAAAAAAGACTAAAAAAGCTATATAAAATGAAAAGTGTATCTATATTGTTAAATCTTTTATTCCTCATTAAAAGTGTTTTTTTCTAACTGGAATAAATTGTAAATATCTCGGAAGTGAAAAGTTCAAATTTTATCTGCGTATGTCATTATTTATCAGGGGTAGAGGGTCATGGCACTGACTGCGCCCTTGACATTTTTAGGGGGGGGGGGAACGTTTTGAGGGGTATTTTTTATAATTTTTAGGGGATATTTGCGATATTTAGGGGAGGGGGCGCCCTTGCTCTTAGGAAGACACACCCCTGTATTTATTACCCCTGTTTTAAGTTCATAATTAGTAACCATTTATTCACAGCATTGAGAATAAATTGCCCTATAAAAACATTCTATATGATTAACGATTTTATTTTATTAATCTTTTGAAATTACAGTTGAACTTAGTTAATACGAAATGTTGTACTAAGACGTTTGTAGAATGTTGTACTAAGACTAATGTTTACTTAGTTAATACGAACTGAAAAACTAAGAAATGATGACCTATATTTTAAAAATATTACTGGTAATCTATTGGCAAATTCAGGAAAAAAAAAATCACTTATTTCTTATAAATGAATGTTTTTGGAAAATATTGAAAAATCAAAATGATAATTGACAATCGCGGAAGAGGTTGTAATCCATAATGGAAGATGATACGGAATTTATTTCTCTGAAAAATATTTAATATTTTTTTTCCGATACACAATGGCATGTGTATCGGATCCGTTGCACCGGACAACAACCGCAACATCCGATACACAATGTTATGTTGTATCATTACAACATAACAAAATGATGAATAATTTGCAAAAAATAAAATAACAGTATTCAACCACGAACATTTTGAATAAAGAGATCATAAGTTTTTGTTCGTCTTATCAGAGACACTTTCCATTTAATATACGTATTACACGTGTAATTTTTAATGTAATTATATAGCAAACCAAAATTAACGAACAAAATGTTCGTTTTAGCCGTGATTTCGTATTAAACGTGATCGTATTAAGAGAGCTCAACTGTACTAGTTTTTTTTTTTTTTTTTTTTTTAAATCGTTAACAAATATTCAAAGACGGTCGAACAGTTATCTACCTGGCACAAAACCGTCAGCACCTCCTTTCCCAAATCCTCCTATCCGAAAGATTAACTTCCTGCGGAACACCCGGCTTGAGATAACAATGTTACTTTTTTCTTTAGGATTCTTTATCAAAATCCTCGCACCAAGAGATGTGCCGAAATAGCTCAGTTGGGAGAGCGTTAGACTGAAGATCTAAAGGTCCCTGGTTCGATCCCGGGTTTCGGCAGGTCCCTCATCCTCGGTAGTATAGTGGTCAGTATCCCCGCCTGTCACGCGGGAGACCGGGGTTCGATTCCCCGCCGGGGAGTAAATTTTTATTACCCTTTTTTTTTTAGCACCATTTTGATTACCAATGATTTTTACTACCAATGATCTTTTCTTTCACAGTTTTAAATCGAGAATTTTCGTTATATTTCACTTACGCAGTAATGTAACTATACGTTTTTACCCTTAAACACCCCTCCCCTCCGCTTTTTTTCATAAAGTGCAAAGTTGAATCGTTAATTCTCTTAAAATTAAAAAAACAAAGATTCTTTACCTCCTCCTCCCCCCCCCCCTTCTTTTAAAAATTATATTGCGTAAAACTTCACAACACTATATTTCTACAAACTGGGCAGTAGCTAGGTCGAAAAACTGAGGGGGTGGAGGTACACATTTGGCGGCATTTTAATTGTTTCAAACGCATGTTCCAATCTGCAGAGAAAGAGGGGGAGGGAGGGATTTAGCTTCTGATTTAGAAGTATAGTCATATTACTAGACCTTAGTACTAGTAATATAAATTTAATCCTAAGGATAATATTTAATCAGAAATAAGGGGTGTCGGAAGCTTTTCCTCCTGACATTTTTTCGAAATTGAAGGTATAAAAACGCAGTTTTAAACTTTATTTCAGGTTGGGGATAAAGGGGGAGACAAAGTCCGATAGGCTCCCCCGATAAATCCTCCCCCCCCCCTCCAAATTTAAGTTTCCAAAACACAATCGTACGTTATATTTGATTATGTGCAAGAGAGGGGATCCAGGGGTTCTCCCCCGGGAATTTTTCAAGATTGTTAAACAGAGTTTTTAGACCATCTTTGGTGATTTTAAGGGAAGAAGAGACTCGAGGTCATCCCCCGATAAGTTTTCAAACTCCAAGAACGCAAATGTGAATTATTTCTTATTGTGACAGGCCTCCGGGAAAAATTTGAAAATTGTAGTTCGAAAAAAGCAGTTTTAGACGATCTATGGCGATATTAAGGAGAAGAGAAATGTGGGCACCATGCCACCGAAATTTTTTGAAATTGAAGCCTTAAAAACGCGGTTGTAGACGTCTTTGTTAAAATTGAGTGCAACACCAGTTTCTTGAAATTAAAGCTCCAAAAACGTAATTTAAGCCAACCTTCACTGAAGGGAGGGGAGGGCAGGTTTGAAGGAGCTCGTGTACAGAAATGTTTCGTAAGTGAAGCACTATTAAATTACTTTTAAATAAAAAAAAAGCCTCCAAAAAATACCCAGGAACTAAAAAGCAAAAAATAACTGATTACACTTACATTCTATTTCCTACCCAAACACAGAACTGAAATTTATTTTAAAATTCCAGTACAAAAATCATCTAAACTAAACACCGAATTATAAAATAAACACTGATTTAAATTACTATAAGATAAATTATTTTAAATACCTAACTAATTATATACGATCTCTTAATTTTTAATAACCTTTTGAAGTCGGGGCCTCCTATAAACAACTACATAACGTAACTGACAACCCACCGAATCTTAAATTAAACACTAATTTAATTATACGCGAAATTAGTCTTTAAAACTAAACCTACTCGGTTACGTTAGGCAGTAGTTTATAGGAGGACCCGACTTCAAAAGGTTATTAAAAATTAAGAGATCGTATATAATTAGTTAGGTATTTAAAATAATTCATCGTATAGTAAGCAAAATTCTCAATTTCCAGCCTCATATTTTTGTTTTCTTGAAATATACAATCAATATACTTTTAACATTTTGAACGGATATAGTAATTTTTTGTGATACCTTAGGTCTTATTTATTCCACTGTATTTTATTTCAAATATTCCTCCTGCATCTCTTGATAAGACTTGATGATTTATTTATGATTTTTTCGTTCAAACATTTAGAACTTCTGGTGTGAGTATTCATCACAATACTTTGAATCTATCTTTGCATTAAACTTTTTTTTCCTCTCTCTCTATTTCAAATATCTATTTCGGCAACCCACTTAGCAACGACTTTCAGGGGGGGGGGGGGGATCATCAAAAAAATTACATATGGGAATGTTTCGGCGGCCCCTATTTATCTGCTTTTTTTTTAAACTGAAGAATAATGAAGCATGGTTTTGTATAACCAACTCCGCCGAGAGACAAGGCGTGCACGTTTTGTCGCCGGCTTTCGATCCCATTATGCTAATTTTACTCTATTATGCACAATATTTTAATTTGAACCGGGCCCCTAGTTTCCGACTAGGCAGACATACCCACTCTGCGGCCTAGTGAATACTTGTTTTGCGTTAAAAAAATGTTTGAAACGTACATTTCCGCTGCCCTTACTTAGATATTCTTAATAAAAGAGAATCATGGATGTTCCTAAATTATGTTTTGAAATTACATTCTCCAATCAAATTTTACAGAAAAAAAACTTTTTGTCACTATTATTTCAATTGTTCATTTATATTTACTATTTTATTTTTTTTAAACAAGGAAGAGTTTCCCTTTTTCTTCATTTTTTGCATCGCTAAAAGGAAAGCGGCCCCACTTCTGAAAAGCTGGGAGGGTGTAACACTCCCCCTCCCCTTGGCGTCGGCCCTGTCTACAAATGCTTTTTTTTTTGATAGAAAGAACATTCTGAAAATTTAGGTATTTTTTTCTCATGAAAATTTATTCTTCTGTTTCTACAAGTTTGATCATTCTTTTTTGCTTTTCTCTTTAATCAAGCAACAGGAGCTTTCAATTGATGCAGTACCCTAGTGTAGATTGAAATTGGAAAAAAAAAAAAAAAAGACCCAAACACAATTTTTTACAAAAAGAAAAGAGAACATAACCTAATTTCTCATTAAGGGTTACTTTGAGCCATGCGGGTTACCTTTGCTCCACTTCATATTTTTTAATAGATTGGCCCAATGCAGCACTCTCCCGGTCGAAGATTATGAATTAAGTTTTTTTTCCTACTCTTGATTCTCCACAAATAAAAAAAAATGTAGGAATATTATACACCAGTGGTCTCTAAACTTTTTTACTCAAGGGCCACATTTTGAAAAAAAAAAAAAAAAGAAAAGAAAAGAAAAGGCGGTGAGGTGGGCCGAGATTCAAACAAAATATTTTTCAGATGGTCAAGTTTGCTCAAGTCTCTCCCCCCCCCCCCCGGATACACCTACGAACTGTGTTTTAATTTTAAGCGCTCATTGGTGGTTTTTATGATTTCCTGGGTTTAGTTTTCTTTAAAAATGCTTGAATGGAAATATATTATCAAACAATTCTTTTCCCCAGTGTGTAAGCTTTCATCGTCGAACCAGACAAAATCTTCGCGATACAGAAATGACTGCTGCCCGTAGGTAGGAGGCCTCTGTTGTACGCAGCTTATTGCATCATTCAATAATTCTGAAACTACTGTTTGGAAGAAGTTCTTTTTGAAGTCATTGAACTTGCCCTTTCTAAATTTTAATATTATTAATGATAGCATTCTTGTGATGTAGTGAAGTATAAGAAGGGGGGGGGGGATAGGATTGAAATATTTATACATTTGGTTTTTTTGCTGCTTTAAAGTTGTAATACTTTGATTAAAATAATTTACTTTACACCCCATTTCTGGCCTCGAAGTTGCATTAAATGGCTGTACAACCTTGAACCGGGCAAATTTATTGGGGTTTAATTCAGGAGTTTTTCTTTTGTTTTCTACTACTACTACCAAACCTCCGGTTTCAGTCATAACCATTGCTCTCCAAGTAGCATCCTTGGCCAATATCAGCACTACTTTCGCAATGTTGCGCCAATATTAGCCTTACATTAGTGATTGCAATATCGAATACCGGTATTTCCAGCAATTTTGCAATTTCGTAATACCGTTTTTTTGCTGAGGAAAAATACCGGTATTTTCGGTATTGGCTCAAAATAATAACTAGTTTCAATTAAAGAATTTTCAAGTAAACTCAATAAATATCTACTTTATTTTAAAAGTACATTTCTTTTTCCATGATACAAAACCAAAATCCATTTATGGATGTAAACATTTGGCTTTAAAAGCACGAATTAGTAGAATATCACTAAGCGAAAGTAGCGTTAAGATTGCAAAATGATATTGTACTTACTAGATGGTGAGATGAATCGCATATTCGTACGCTTTTGTGCACCATGTTCTTTTTTTTTTTTTCATTTCCTTGATCTTTCATTTTCTTTTTTGTGAAAGTAAAATTCGAGGGGTAATTTTGAATGCATTTGTCAATTGAACAAAATATTAAAACCATCGATTACAGTAATATTTTATGATTTCTTTAATATTTTTGTCTCAACTGTACTAAATTTTGACAAAGTTCTTTCTTGCTAGCATAACCAAGGCTTCACTTGATACGCGTTTTATCGAGTGAAGCCTTGGCATAACAAATGGTAATTTGTTATAACTAGTATTGGTTTGTTATCCTGTCTCGCTATTTGGCTTTATACTTGGCAAGATAACAGTTAGATATTTTATAGTGCCTTAAAAGTTTGCATAGAGGTAAAGCATAATCATTTGAAACTTATTTTCAAATATTTATATGATTATAATTGTAAGGAATTTTGAAAAGAAAACTACAACGAATAAGATAAACTAACAAGATGAAATTCAGTCAAGTTTATTCAAGTTTCAAACCAAAAGCAAACACAAACCTCTCCTGCTCAGAAAATAATGTTAATATTGGAAAAGTATCGTCTCTCGGAGAGAAATTATTACTAGCTATAAATTAAAAAATAATAATAATAAATAAAAATAATAATACACCCAATCCCAATACAAAGGAAACACACACACTAACGGATCTATCCAAAAAAAAAAAAAAAAAAAAACACTTAAATGTCGAATTATTTGAAGATAAAGAATTTCCAAACAATTAAAGGTGCTTTGTTAACAGTACCACC
Organism: Uloborus diversus; assembly: GCF_026930045.1. Taxonomy (NCBI): domain Eukaryota; kingdom Metazoa; phylum Arthropoda; class Arachnida; order Araneae; family Uloboridae; genus Uloborus; species Uloborus diversus. The sequence continues at coordinate 100,647,155 of NC_072739.1, read as the reverse complement.
GACTTGCGTGAATTCAGAAAGAGTATTTTCAACTGTAGGAAAGTTGAATAGTAAAATGAGTTCCAGGCTTGGAGACAATTCAATTATTGATGCATTATGCTTTTGATTATTGTGGATTTTTTACTATGACATTTGTTCCTTCGTTTTGTATTTGTTCAAAATACGTTTTCATAAATGATACAATTTTTGTACAAAATTATGAATGTGGCAACGAAACAATATGTTTTCAAACATATTTTGAGAAATTTCAAATACCGGTATTCCTGTATCACGTTTTTACAATACCGAATACCGGTGTTGAATTTTTGGTCCGATATTGAAATCCCTACCTTTCATACACTGCATCAGCAATCTTGCAGTGAGATTAGCAGACAATATTGTTTCAATTTTGGCTGAGCACTGTATAAGAGTTGTTGTATTTAGGCTGTCGGATAACGCAGGCGTAATATTGGTTAAATTCTGGAAAACCAATGTTGGGCTGAAGGCTGAAGATGGTTCTTTGATATTCAACCAATTATGAAATGTATCTGAAAAATGATGTCTCTTCCAAAGTGAGCAATTCAAGTTAGGGCCTGATTACCCGAAGTCTCGGGATACTTAAGTTCCTTTCAGATTCTGAGTAGCATATCGGTGGCTAAGGTGTGATACTTCGTAACTCACATGTTAAAGAGTATAATTAAGTAAGTTACGAGGTATCACACCTTAGCAATTGATATATTACTAAATTACAACGATATGCAATGATACAAGGGTGTTCTAGCTATTTTTAGCCTACTTTCCCAGTAAAAGTCAAAAAAAGAAGAAAAAAATCATGAAAGAAGGCTCAATGCATCTTGAAAATATCGTGAAAAACAACAAAAAAAAAAAGTCAAAAATAAATAAAATAATTAAATAAATATCGAAAAATTAAAAATTGGAAAGTAGGGTATTGAGATGGGGGAAAATGTCTGTCGATCTGTCTGTCGCACAGTGGGGCGAAAACGACAAAAACCGCTTAAAAGGGTAATTTTTTTTCTATATTCAACCAATTGCGGATTAATATATTTGGGCAGACCTATATCTTAGGCAATCAGAACTGGAATTTTAGAGCCCTTCGTCCACTACAAAGCTAAAGATAGCCTTTAGAAGGTGAAGAACCATGAACGAAGGGGATTTAAACAAATTGCTTTGAGACAATCTATATATATTTTTCCTTATTAATGGCGGGCATATTAAATTTCTCTCGTGCCCGACGATAGTAAAAAAAAAAAAAAAGAAAAAAAAAAAAAAAAAAAAAGAATAATCGAATATTCAAACAGATAATTGGTTTTGATCAGTACCGAAAACTGGGGAATTCAAAGTTATTTTTTTCAAAACGCTCTACAAAAAGATGTCCTCTTAGAAATTAATATTAATTAGTCACTAATGGTCTGTAGAAATACCCTGAAAAGGAATTAGCTGCGTAAACCTGTGAACTTTGGACTTAGAGCCCAAACAAATCGAGAAAAATCCATTATAATGTGCTGAGAAAACAAACAAGCGAGAGAGATTTAAAAACACTTTTAAGCGCTTTTTGGCGTTTTCGCCCCACTGTGTGTCGGTCTAATAACTTTTCAATGAATAGTCCGATTCGAACAAACTTTTTTTTGTTCGAAAGGTCTCGGCGAGGACACCTCATTCCCATATTTCGCTTTTTGATTTGAACTATTTTTTGTTCAATTTTGAACAGTTCAAAAAAAAAGAAAAAAGAATAGCGCCTACGGGGAAATTTAAGGCAATTCCGAACTGTGAGGCGAATTTGCTTCAAACAAACTTTGTAGGAAAAAGCTTTTGATGAAAAACTTGTAAAAAAATATCATTTTGATTTGAACAATTTTCCGTTCAATTTTGAACAGTTCAAATCCCTTAACATTAGCGCCTACGGAGAAACTGAAAGTCAATATAGATTCCGTACTTGAAGGCGGATTTACTTCAAACAAATTTTGTTGGAAATAGCTCTTGACGCCAAATTCCAGACTCTGACTCCGAGAATTTAGGGGCATCTGACTCCGACTCCTCGACTTTGTAGCTTTGGCAAAAATTTATACACGGAGGACAAATGACTGACTCCGATTCTTGGATATTCGACTCCGAGTCCTTTATCTCAAACTGAGATTGACTCCGACTCCGCGGCTATGGTTTTAACTGTGAAATAATTATTGTTGATATGACTTGTTTTTATTTTCACGCTAAAGTTTTAATTAAGGTATTCAGTTTTCGGCGAATAAACTAAAAGTCATTTATGTTTCTACATAAAGAAATGCGCAGACTTTTTTTTTTGGACAGTGAAAATTATTTCTTTAAGTTGACATTTTATTGTTTTTATTTATTTTGGTAAGTGCATTAATTCATTTAAAAAATTCTTTTTGGAAACTGGAAAAAGAAACGATTTTTTTTTGATATTTTGTATTTGTTTTAATGAGCTTATTAATTTTAATTATTATTTTTTCGTTTTGATAGCTGTTAAAGATTTTTTTAATGGAAAAAAGTGTATTATTTGTTTAAAAAGTGCTGCTATTTTATTTGTTCGTTTTTTTACGCATCTATTTTTTTTAATGAGTGAGGAATTTTTCATATTTCATTCCCAGAAATCAGCTTAAAATTATTAAAAAAAATATGTTTGAAACAATTTGCGATTTTAGCTATTTTTGAGAGTATTGATCAGGTACTATAAAGTATACGGGTATATAGGAAAGTATATGGGTATACGGGAAAGTAGGCTCGTTTAGTTCTAGACGTAACTTCTTGTTTTTTCAAGAAATTTTCTTTTGCATCATTAAGCAAGCTGCACAATAAAAAATGGGAAATTTCAATGCATTAATTATTTTTTTTGTATATTTTCTTACATATAGCAAAGTTACATCACAAAAATCAGAAACCTGTCACGTGTTACTTTATAGAGGGAATCTTAATGTTAAATTAGGAGTATTTTTTAAAATGACCTCATTGAAAAATAAGTTATTGAATGCATAAATAATGCACTCAGAGTTCCTTCTAATCACAGATATTAAAAATTGCTTATCAAAAATGGTGTAATAAACTTAGTTTTTTTTTTTTAATTTAAGAATCTGGTTAACATTTGAAAGAGTTTGTAATACCACTAATGATGTGGAAAATTTGAAAACAATGCAACGCTTGCAAACACTTGTGTATTAGAAATTTACCTGTGCACCACACATACTGCATGCATAATTTTTAATATTATACGCTCAGAAAGATAATTCTGCATACATGCAGTATGCTTCAAATACAAATTTTTTTCTTATATTTTTTCTGAAATATCATTGCACAGTATGTGTTTGCATGCATATGTTTTACAGTTTTTCCTTAAACATATCATTGCCATTCATAGATCATAAATTGTGAGAGATGTTCTCAAAGATCATCATAACTCATTTTTCTGATTCTATAATTTCCAAAAAAAAAAAAAAACTGATTGTAATGATAATGGTGACAACTTTGAAAACCATTTTTAATGAAGGAAATTGACTGTAACTTTACCTTTATTATTTGAATGTGTCTCAAAAATTTTAAAGAAGGTAAAAAAAATTTTTCCCCGAAAGTTTTTTACAAGCCCTGCAAATGGATCGAAGAATCATCAATTTTTTAGAAATTCTTCAAGTCCCATAATTTAAAAATCTGTATTTTAGAGCCAAAAAATCACAAGAAAAACTTTTTTTTTTTGTATATTTTCATTATTCCATATAATTCATCTGAGCTTTTTAATGAATGCCCTCTAGCATACTGAAATCTCATATCTCTTTAAAACTGAGGTTGAAAAAATTCAGATCGTTTTTAGTTACTGGAAATTGAAGAAGTCCTAAAGGCTGATGAGAAGCCAAGTCAGCCTAGTCGTTAACTAGAGGCCCGGTTTAAATTTAAAGCAATATAAGTTTTATGGGGGAGAGGGGGCCCGGAAACCCTGAAGTCTTTTTCCAAAAGCGGGGTCGCCAAGAGCCAAGGTGTGTAAGCTTTGTCACCAAGCCCCACTCCCTCCATAATTTATACTTTTAAGTCCCTAAAATTTATACTTTTTCAATTCCAAGGCAGGTCCCTAGTTTGCAACTAGGCTGACTTGGCCTCCCGCTGGCCCTGCCCAAAACAAATAGTGCAATGCTTTGGAACAGAGGGCTGAAAGGAGCTAGGGTTCACCCTCGTCCCTAACTCCTTCCCCAGAAACATCGATTCAGTCAGTGTTCCAAACCTTTTTCTACCCAAGGACTGTACTTAACCCCTTCCCGCTCGCTAGCGTGCTGGTGTTTCGATCTCCATTTCTCGCTCCCGTGATAGCGGTGTGATGGGGTGTGCAATATTAACGCGACGAAACTATTAAAACCAATTCATTTATTTTGCCTGGAATACATTTTATTTCTCTCTTTATACATTAGATGGCAGCACCAGTCCATTTTAAATAATTGCAGATTTGAAATGTAATTGCAGAGATGAAGAAAAGAAATTTGGTTCTAACTTACCAGATTGTGACGTTGGCCTCTGTTTCTCAAACTTTGAAATTTACCACACAAGAAAAATTTACTTATATTACACAAAATATTAATAAAATTATTTATTAAAGTATAAAAGACGTATTTCTTAAATTTTCGCTGCTTGCTTGGGCTTGCTTGTTGACTTTTCATAAAATTTTAAATTTTTTTAAAAATTTCAATCTTAAAAAATATTGAAAATGAAAAAATGAATGCACATGTTGTTCATACACTTATTTTTATATCATTTTCTTAAATAAAACAAATAGACACTTTTATGACCGTTTTCTTGAAAATTATCCGATCGTTAAGGGGTTAATGTTAAAATAATTCTGGTGGGCCAGAACACGTAAAAAATCAAAATAGTTCCGTCTTTTTTAATAAATATGGAATGTAAAAAATACAAACCAATAATTGTTGTTATCATTACTTGATGCTTGTTTTATTAAATACCAAGGCTGCAGAGTCGGAAGGAAAATGACCGACTCGGACTCCTAGATTTTGAAATTTCCGACTCCGACTCTGGATTAAAAAAAATTTTTTTCCCCCTACTTGGGAAGGAGAAAAAAACCCCTTAACAGTGATTGAAATATTAGTTCCTTATGAAATTTTCGTGTTGTTTTTTACTGTAAACCGAAGATGCTTACAATAGTTGCGGTTTTTAAGGTGAGAGTACTCAAAAACCCTTTAAAAAAAGGAGAAGAATTAATTTTCTCTCCTTTTAATGTTTAACAAATTAGTGTTGATCAAATCTTCTGAATTGAATTTTTGAAAGCTTTAACTTAAGAAAAAGACACTTTCTGGCAAAGTCCCCAGGTGACACTGATTTGGAGGGGTGGGGGTGGGGGTCTGATGTGCGTCTGATCTTGCTCTTTAAGGTCCAACACTAGTCAATGCGTTGCGAGCAGCGATTGAGTAAGTATTGCCCTACGCTGGAAGGTTCTTTTTGCAGTTGGTTACATTTTCCCCGAGGGATGAAAATGCAACAAGCGAGATTGTTTAGTTCTATGCAATCAAGTTTTGCGTAAAACTAAAAAAAAATCTTAACACAGTTACCTGTTCACCATTACCTGTTTAAGGAAGCCTTCGGAAACAGTGTTCTGTCCCGGATACAAATTTATGAATGACATGAGGCGTTCAAAGACGGCGGAAGGGCGACGAAGACAAACAACGCATAGGGAGGCCCTCGACTTCAAAAACTGACGAAAAAATCGACAGGGTTCATGAATTCTCGAACATCGACAGTCGGGCAAGCATCCGGAGATGAGTGAAAAGTTATATCTAACTTACTAGTGTTCAAAAAATTGACTGAAGAATTGAGCATGCAAACTGGTTCTCGAGGTTTTGACCACAGAGCAAAAAGAAACACGTGTGCAAAATAGTCATGAAGTGCTGGAAATCCCGGACATGTCTCTCCCGGACTTCTTTTTGTTCCCACTCATCAAAAGAAACCTGAAGGGAAGGCATTTCCAGTCAATAGCGGACATTCAAAAAAGTGTAACTGACAATCTAAATGCCCTCCTGGAAGATGCGTTTAAAAAATGCTTTGAACAGTGGAAGAACCACTACTGCCAGTGCATCAAAGCTTAAGGGATGTATTTCGAAGAACATTGAGTGCATTTGTGAAAAAGTTTACTAAAATTGTTGTTCAAGCAAAAGTTTGGTTACTTTATAATCGCACCCTGTAGCTCAAAATTAGCTGCAGGAATGAAAATCAGAATGCAGTGGGAAGGTAAACTTTTTAGTAAGAAAATGCCTTTTGTTTTCAATCATGTATTCGTGAAAGCCATAATGAACATTTTTCATTAATTTATCTTCAAGTTTTGAAGATAATCAGTGTTTAATATGAATTTTATTAACAATTTCAGCCAATACACAAATCTACAGCAAATGAATTCACACAGTATCAAATGTATCCTGCACACGGTATCCATCTATATTATCTAGCTCTTAGAAACTTAAGAAGTTCTTAGCCAACAATAATCTCTCTGTGGAACCTGTAGGTTGCAGGTGACCTGCAGAATCTTCCAAATGCAATACGAAATCATTTAAAAAAAATCCAGTAAATTCCCGATTATCTGCGAGTCAATCAACAATCAAAAACCTTTATTTTCGCAGTTTAAAGCAAATACAAATGGCTGTTTTTTTGGTCAAAAATTTAAAAAGTTTAAACTCAAGTTGTTTTTGTTTTATTTATTTATTGTGCTTTCTTCATCGTACATACACTTGTTCTTTATTAGCGTTAAATTCTCTTGCGCAAAAATACAAACATTTTTACTGTACTGCAGTTTGAAGAAAATATTATGCATCAATACAGATAAGTTTTTGAGTTAGGACCATATTTGCCTCATTTTAGCCTTTTTGCGGTTTATACGCGGCACATGTATCACCCAACTCCATGGATAATCTGGAGCTTACTGTAAGGCAAAAAGTCAAATTATGCTTTGAGTTCGTGTAAAATACACACAAAAGTGTAATTTATGTCAAAAATTTATCTCCCCCCCCAAAAAAAAGGCAAAAAGAAAAAAAAATTAATTTGAATTTTGACATCTTGAATTCAAATTATGTTTTTCGCAATCACGAGTTTGTGTGTGTAGTGGGTATGTGTATGTATGTAGGCATGTGTGTTTGTGTCTGCGTGCAGGTATGAGTACGTGGGTAGTTGTGTGTGGAGGGGGAATGTGTATGTGTGTGTAGGCATATGTGTTTGTGGCTGTGTGCAGGCATGAGTGTGTGGGTAGTTGTGTGTAGGCGTGTGTGTATGTGTTAGAGATGAGACGGGCTCAGCTCGGGCTCGGGCTCTAAAACCGAAAATAGGTTTCGGGCTTGGGCTCAAGCACACATATTCAATTGCCTATCTCCATACAAATTCAAAGCAAATAAACATTTTCCCACTGTGAGAAAATGAAAGGAACATTTAAATCAGTTCAATCAATGTCAAATTTACCCCCCCTCTCCCCCCCAAAAAAATAATTTAAAAATTTAACGCTTATTTATAATGTTTTTTTGGCGATTACTATTGCAATATGTCATACAGTAATGCATTTGAAGTGGAGCATTTTAAGAAAATTTAGAAACTTCTGTTAATTAAGAACATTTGACGTAACATTTTTCATTAACAGAGAGATCATGTCAGACTGTAGAAGGCTTAGTTTTTGATACAAGAAAGTTGCCTTCGGACTCGGGCGGGCTCGGATTTCGGTCCGAGACAACATCATTCAGGCTCGGTTACAAATTTTCGGGCTCGGGCGGGCCCGGGCTCTCAAAAATAAGCCTGAACTCATTTCTAGTATGTGTAGGTGTCTGTATGTATGCGTGTGTGTATGTGTTTGTGTGTAGGTGTATGTATGTGTTTGTGTGTGTGTATGTACGTGTATGTATGCGTATAAGTGCAGGATATCGATGCAACCTGGAGACGGTTTTCGCTGGAGGAGCAGCATCGTGAGGTGCGACACCCGGTCGACGTTGGTGCTGCAGAGGGTGCTAGTGGGAAAATAAAATGATAGCACATGAAAACAGTCAAATGAAAGCAATAAGCAATCATGATTGCTCAAAAAAAAAAAAAAAAAAAAAAAAGGAAGAGTGAAAAACTTATGTGTTTTTATCTACCCCAGACTACAATATCTAAGGGCTAAATCAAAACACTTAAATTACTCAACAAAAGTAGCTGGGAAGATGAAATTCGTAAATGAATGTTTTTTGTAACCTTCTAAACAACAAGTGATAGGAGTTGAAACCAATTACTTTGCATTTGTAGACATACTGGAAGGGGAAGATTACAAAACTTTCACTCACCAAAAGTTTAAACTACCACAAGTGAAGTAATCAAGTTTGATCACATTTATACCAACTGACCTTATGAATACATAAACAATGAACTGGTATGCCATGTGAAAATTCTAATTCTTCAACGGGTGCCGGAAATTGGAAGAGTTTGGGAACCGCAGGGCTATAAAGTAAAAAAGGGTAAAATGAA